>NW_003852436.1:11524139-11579805 GCF_000181295.1 Otolemur garnettii | reverse complement strand
TATCTCCGAGTTGTCATAAATCACTTTAGAATCTTCATTAAAAGAAACACTGTGGAATGTCTCTTCCTACAGAGATTCAATGTTACAAATGCAGAATCTTATCTAAAATACTCAAACTCACTGCCTCCGCCAAGCACCCCTGGAGCTTCCTCCGAATCTTGAGTCTGCCTAGTACATACATGTGGGGCCATCATGGCCTGCAGAGGGTCCCCTCAAAATTTCCTACTTCTTACCCTTTCTGCCCCCAAGAGTGTCTCCAGCCTTCTGCAAAATAAGTAATTCCTACAACTAAATCTGAAATCTGAAATAAGTAATTCCTGCAACTAAATCTGTCCCTATTTTTTTTTTAAAGAGCTACTTGCAGATAAATATATGTGTGCATTTTGCTTGAAGACACCAGGTTTTTGAATTGGTACTGAAATGTGTTGAAAGTTTATTAAAGGATTGTGGCACTAAGAGGATAGGGAAAGAAGGACAGGTTCAATCTGAGCAAAGAAACACTATAAAGTCTCTTGTTAGGGTCTGGGGTTGGTGAGCAGCTATTCAGCCAGCCCTAATATTTGCTATTCATAGGACTGTGACATTATCTTTCAACTATGGCATCCTCCATGAAGGCACACTCAGCAAAAACTGTAGTGGTCTGAACAAGAAGATGGTGTGCGTGCACTCATTGGTCTTTCAACCTCCATGCTGTCTGACGTCAGATTCAGGCCATTTGGAGCAATGGGCTGAGACTTCTACCTGGGAGGTAGAGTTGTTAGGAACAGCCAGGGGGCTACAATGGAGCCCAGGTACCCAGGACCAAGTATCTTATTGAATTTTCAGGCAGAGGGACACTTGCTTATTTTCTTTTTTCCACTGCATATGCAGTCTGACAATTAAGTTTGTGAGCTTGCCCATATACTGGCAGCACTATGCAAATAACTCAGTAAAGTTTTATAACCTTGATATATCATTGTCTCACACTTGGGTTTGTGTCAATGTATTGGGTATCTTGCTGAGTGGTGTTCATTATTGTTGTTTTGTGGTTTTGCATGCTATGGTGAGAATGTTCTGGAGCTTGAATTAGAGCAACAAACAAACATTCATAAATTTCTTGTTAAACTTGGTAAGAGTGGAAGTGAAATGAGGGATGTGTTAGTCCAAGTTTACGGGGATCATACCATGAAGAAAATGGCAATGTGAAAATGGATTAAACATTTTACTGAAGGGAGAGAAAGCTTCACTGATCAAGAGAGGTCAGGGTGGCCAGTAACAAGCAGAACTGACAAAAACATTGCCAAAATTCAATGAATTTTTGTGTCAAAATTGTCAACTGGCTGTAAGAAGCATAGCAGACCAAGTAAAAATCAATAGACAAATAGGAAACTCTTCACTGAAAATCTTGATATGAGAAAGATGTGGCTCTTGCATTACAACAATGCACCAGCTCTCATAGCACTGTTCACGAGAGAGATTTTAGCCAGTAAACAAACAACTGTATTGGAACACACTCCCTACTCCTCTGATCTGGCCCCCAAGGACTTTTTCCTTTACCCCCAAATAAAGGAAATACTGAAGGAGGACATGTTGATACCATCTAGGACATCAAGGTTAACATGATAACAGCTTTGATGGCCATTCCAGAAAAAGAATTCCAAAATTTGCTTTGAAGGGTAGACTAGACACTGGCATTGATTGGTACATAACTTCCCAAGGGGAGTACTTCAAAGGTGACTATGGTGATATTCAGCAGAGAGGTATGTAGCACTTTTTCTAGGATGAGTTTGCAGAACTAATTGTCAGACCTTGTAGACGTCTGTTTTCAGTTGCATACAATTTTTTTTAATGTTTTCAGAGGCGAAGGTAGAGAAAAGAAGTTATTCACATCATCAGGAGACGAAGAAACCTTTTATATTGTTTCCTTCCCCTTTCCTGGGTTGTGGAAGGAGAGGAAGAAAAGGGGTGCACAAAACACACTAGGACATTTAGAAAAGTTCTGGCTAGGGTGTGGCTCAATGATTGCTGATAGAAGAAGTTGCCCGTGTGTTAAAATCTGTACCTGTATTCTCATTTAAGGGCAATCTCATTTAAGGACCTTGCTATGACTGTTCCACCTCTACCCCAATTGTTTCCTCCATTCCTTTCATCATTTTCAACTGTTTATAATAACTACTGTCATCCAATAGACAAATCCCAAGCTTCTAAACAATAAGAGTTAAAATGCTACATTAGGACATTCATCCTGAAGTAAACTCATTGTACAGCTTCAAATCCACAAGCACTAGTGGCAATCTCTTAGCCAATTGATTACACTTTGTTATTATAGTTTTCATGCTAAAAATACTGGACAATCCAGATAAAATCTGCCAATATGAGTCAGTGCCAAAAAAAACTAGAAAACATAGTTCTCAAATATAAAATTATTAGGCTCAAGACCCAGCACAAAAATGAAAGAAAATACAACAAAATGTCATTATTACAGAGCAGGTTAGGATCAAGGACACTTGCATTAAAAATAAGATTCTGTAAGCATAGAAATCAGCCAGTTAGTTGTTCTCAGAAAATATTGTAAGAGCTAGGAAGAAATTAACAGGTGTTGACACTTTCACTGGGTAACAAATTATTCTGATCACCAGGGAAGTACATCAACAAATGCCTAACCTAGAAAAGGAGAAAGGAAAATCTAGAAGAGACTTGTCTCCAGGGAAAGTCCTGAACAGTTCTTGGAAATGCAGAAAGAGGGGAATGGTTAGATCATGCCCATTTGATGGAGTGAGAATGGGAGACTATACCAAATGATCAGCTCATGAAACAGAAATCCCCTCCAAGGCACATCATCAAGGGTGTGTAAAGGACAATTCATCGAAGAGCATTGCTTGAGTCAGTAATGCAAGTGTCTCCCCATCACCTTGAGCAGAAGACAGATGTTGAACTATGGATTGGAACAGTCGGTCATGTTTCATAAAGCCCGAATCTCCGGAAAATTGAGTTCTGTAAATTGAAATTTTCCTGTAGTTTTAAGGGGGTAATTTATTTGAACCATTTGGAAGCCTGCAATAAGCTTGCAAGTTAAAAATGGTGTCAGAAGTTTTAAAGTGTATGGAATAAGTCAATTTGATAGGTAGTTAAACACTCAAACAACACTAGTTTATTTTTTCCAGAAAGAAGAAATTGCTCATCAGTTAATAAATTTGAGATTAAATGCAGTCAATTTTCAATTATCAATCCTAATGGAGAAAAGGCAGAAATGAGAAACAAGATCCACAGAGAACCTGGAAACCTCATTTCCATTTTAATCTTTTCTTCTTCTTACATTTCAATGTTTTTATTAAACTAATTGAGTTTTTTAAGTCATTGAGTTTCCTTTCTAGTCAATAAATGGACATTTCTCAAGGGCCTACTGTGTGCCAGGCCCTTAACAAGGCATCCAGGAGAAAGAGACCAAGGCCAGCAGCTGCCTAGGACCCTAAGAGTGACAAAGTTGGCTTCGGTTGTTTCTTTTCATCACCTCGGCAAGACACATAGCATAAATTAGAATTAATCACAAGAAAAAAATGGCCTTAGTAAATAAGGGCATCTTTATCTCAATTCTCCTCTAAAATAGAGTTTTTCACTAGCTCTCATTGTTAATCCTGATCTATGTATGAAGAAGAAAATAGCAGCTGGGGAAAAAACGGAGAAAGAACAGAGATTAGGCAAAAAGCTAAGGAAAGGTATAGAGAACATTTTTTATAAATAGAAAAGTAGAGTTTAGTTCATTTATGAATAGCATTAAAGTTAGCCCCAATTTTCCCAGTAGAGAAAAAGCTATAAAAGCTTGTATGATTGACAAGCCGGAGGGTGGTGTGGGGAGAATGGAGGAATGAGATGGACATGATGTCCATTCCCGCAGACAGGAAGAAAGGGCCGCTGGAAAGATCAGTAAGCAGGAGAATCTGACCCACACTTACTACAGAAATGGCTGGGCAAGAAAGTCTGGGAAACATACACAAGAGAAAAATACAACTAAATCCATGAAAAGGCAGAGGGGGAAAACCGAGCAAGCTCAGTAAACTCTCACCTAATGGACACAATGTCTGTGGCACTCCTCCTGGGTGAAGGGTTCAACTACAACCCGGACTTTATCCAACAAAGGCAAACAATGTAATCTAATCGTATGTCCTGTTATATCTAGCCGAAATAAATAAAAAGGAAATCAGGGCAATTAATGATGAGCTCCTTCTATAATCACTGTCTTCTTCTTTCATTCCACAAATACTTGAGGTGCGCTTACTAAGAGCCAGCTGTTCACAGAGCCTATCCAACTCATCGGTGTACAATACAGGCAGTCCCCAAGTTACAAACATCTGACTTACATATAATTCACACTTACAAACAGAGGCTGTTACAGTAAGTCCCTGAATTACAAACATCCAATGAACATATGACTCACACTTACAAATGGGGGTTATTACAGGTAATAGGTAAATATATCTGTTGCAACTTAACATACAAATTCAACTTAAGAAGAAACTTACAGAACCCATCTGGGTCATAACCCAAGGACTGCCTGTAAGCATTTTTCGAACCAGGAAATAAAAGAAGAAAATAATGAACAAGCCACTGCTGTAAAAAGTCCACCTTCTTTATTGTCTGGAGTCCCCTGCCAGGTGCTTTTCCTTGGCTCCTGTGGGACTCTTTCTCACCCGCCCATTAATAATGAATCTTAAATCTCAGTTGCCATGACTTAAAACTGTCATGGGCCACACCAACCAAGTGAACCCAAATGAATTGGATCTACTCACTTTGAGCAATCTGAATAAAAGCCGGCAGTAGAATTTCAAGAAAAAACACTAATGATCTTATTCTTAATTTTATCATTCATGGGCAAATAAAAATAGACGCATTCAGTGAGCAAATCCCACAGAGCTAACAAATGTCTTCATTATTTACTTCTAGTGTCTCATAAAGAGAAGGGCCCTACCTTGAGCACCCTATTTTTCTTCTGTAGTAAGAACACATTATCTGTGATGTGATCATGGGTGAAGCATTACTGCTGGCTCAGGCACCAAGACACTGGGTGAGATGACATTTCCGGTCATGCAGTAATAACACAGTTGTCCCCAGCTGTCTGATAGTATAGCACAGGCTCAGGCTGAAGTCACATATGTGACACCAAGGGCTGAGAAGAAAGAATGGGGAGGACCACGAGCTAAGGAATGCCTCTCAAACACAGGCCAATGCCAGCACCGGAAACAGAATTAGCATGGACCCAATCTGACTATGGAAATCCAAAAGAAATTCTTCTAGAATTCTGTGCCTGATCAATGCTGTTCCAGAAACCAGGACTGAAGTAACAATAAACTTTTATATATTAACATGTACATATACTCTTAAAACTCACTAGGTGATTCTAATGTGTAGGCAAGATTGGGAACCACTGACTGCCATAACACAGGGGAGAAAAAGTAATACCTTTAGGGTCATGGCTGACAACCCTATAACTCAGGCCAGATTAACGAAAGAAAAGCAAAACAAATTTATTAACCAAAGTTTTACATGACGCAGGAGACTTCAGAAATGAAGGCCCTAAAACCCAGGGAAAACTGTTATGCTAAGTCTTGTACATCTATGAGATATCCTTCTGCAGGTAGAGAAGTGGAGGTTTTTGTACAAACTCTGAAGAGATGCCAGTGGCTGTCAGGGATGTCACAAATCACTGTAAATGTCCATGATTCTGTGAAAGAAGTGGAGCATTGTCAAGAAACATGATGGGATAAAGAGGGAGTATGACCTAATGGTAGTACACCAGGGGGACTTAGCAAGACCTGTTTGTTCAGGTTCTTTTCTGTGTCTCTGTTGGACATGGTTTCACCCTTGGGTAGGGGATAGAACCAGTGAGCAGAAGGGAGAAAGACAGAGACCTTCCTAGATTTCACACCTTGCTTTGGAGAGAAAAACTCTCACTTCTATAACTTGCTTAGAGGAATGAAGAGGAGTAGGAAACTGGAGGATGGGAGTAGGTCAGGGAGACCTTCTCGCTTCTGAGACCCTCCTGTCTTCTTCACCTCAAAAATACTCAGGATGCCAAGGCACCATTCTTTGGAATATTGTGTTTCGTGTCCTAACAACAACATCATAAGAGATTCTATTTCTCCCTCCTTTCTCTTCCAGGTTCCACCATGAAAATGATGGGTATTTAGAACATAAGATAGTCACTAGATAAGGATCACAAGGTGTCACAAGGTTTACCCAAGACTTCTTATAAGTCTTAGAAGATGCTTGTTGATCTGAAATAAATGAGAGAAACTACAGAGTAAAATTAAGTGGTTGACTGATCAAGGCAGCGTGGAATGTGGTCGGTGCCTTAATAAAGAGAAAAAGGTGGTATTTTGGGATTTCAGAAGGGTTTGATGGGTTGGAAAGCCCTCTGGAACCCCCCCCCCCCAGTTATTCTTGCTGTCTCAATGAGAGATTCTCAGCAAGTTATTCTTGCTGTCTCTCCTCTGTGGCCCTTGTCACTGAGTAACTTGTAATTCCTTAGTACATTAGAAATGATATTTCAAAAATTACTTAATCAGCTTTTCCTGTTTGTTTTTGTACTAGCAGGCCCAAAGTGTCCTTCTGTCTAAGGGGAGATTAGAATTTATTGTAAAAGTAACAAAGAAAAAGGGCAAGGGGGGTATTCACTTCTGACATGGAAATGGGATTACACAGCACAATAACAGCTTTACAAGGCAGTCGTTCGTGTTGGGAGGATTTTTCTCAGATATCCACTTATTGGGGCCAATAATGGAGCTCTTCTGTTGTTGGAAGAAGTTATTCCTTTCCTCCTAAGGCAGACTGATTGCTCACTAAGGGGAGGATGTAATGCAGGGGAAGTTAAAAACAAAAGCCTGGGAGAGTGGCGAGGAAGAAGAGAAAAGGACAGAGCGTGAGGAGACCAGCGTTGGACCAGAGAAGGGTCATTGCTGTCAATAAGTGAGGATGGTGAGAGCAAATCAGAGGCAAATGTGGGCACTTGCACCCTCACTCAGTGTAGGACTCTCTGAGACCACCCAATTCAGGGCTCAGCTCCTTCAAATCTACCTTGCCCTGCCACCAGGCAGAGAAGGCTCTGAGCTTTAGCTTTTCTGAGCCACTCTCAATTCCCATCTAATATGAATTCTAAGTGCAGTGCAAAGAAACTTGACCTTTTGATTAGCTGTGCAGCCTTTCTCCAGATACGCATACCGTTTCTGTCAGATTTATTGAAATACTGGAACTAGTTTTACAAAGTGAAACTACAGTGTTTGTATCCATTGCAGTCAATGCTCTGAAAGATAATGAATTCTAGACACCCAGGCAGGAGTCTGGGGGCCCTGTTCCACCTACCAAGTGCCAACATCTCTCCAACCTGGCCATTATGAATATGTATGGTTTGCTTACTCATTATTATCAGTCATTATGTATTGAGCACTATGATTACCAGGTGCTGGGATATATATAGTTGCTATAGAACTGTCCCCAGAGAGCTCACAAAGCGGTGGAAAACAGTGGAAATGTAAAAATTACAGTACTGCTGTGGGTTGATTGGTATCCCCAAATGATACCTGTGAAGGTGACCTTATTAGGAAACTGAGTCTTTGCAGATATAATCAAGTTAAAATGAGGTTCATACTGGATTAAGGTGGGGTACTGGATTAAGGTGGGGCCCTGTTAACACTCACCTGGGTTCTTTTGCTTCCTGCACAGAAAGAAGCCAATACATTGAGATAGGAGAGGTTTCTGGGGAGAAAGAGTTTAATTATTGCAGGGAAGCCAAGTGAGGAGACAGGAGAAATTCCTCAACTCTTTCTCCCAGAGAATTTGAAGACTGATGTGTTTTAAGGATGGTTTGGTAGGCAGGGGGCTAGCTGCTAGTTGGTTGGGTTGGGGACTGAAATCATAGTGGTATAGAAATTATCTTCATGGTAGTATAGAAACCGAGTCAGTTCCTGGGTGAGGGTAACAAGACCAGTGGAGTTGGCTCCTCAGTATGGGCCATGATCTGGGTCAGTAAGTTGGTGCACTGGAATGCAGGGTCTGGAAAATATCTCAAAGACCAGGCTTACGCTTCACAAAGGTGATATTATCTATGGAAGCAATGAAGAAAGCTGTGAATCTTAACCACCATCAGTTACGTGACACCTGAGTAGAAGGCAGTTATAGCAAAGCAAGCTGAGGAACAATGGCTGGTAATTTAAAAAAAAAACAATACCTATAGCTTTGCAGAGCCCAGGCCCCTACCACAGTTTCCACCTTGCAGCCCTACATTAATTTTTTAAAGCCTTAATCCGGTAGGACCAGTGTCTTATAAGAAGAGGATCAGAGACACAGACCCAAACAGGGAAGGATGTCACGTGAAGAAGCAGACAGTGATGGGAGCCAAGGAATGACAAGGATTGCCAGACAAGGGAGCAGATTGTCCCTCAAAACCTCAGTAGGAACCAACCCTGCCAACACCTTCCAGCCTCCAGAACTATACAAGAATAAATTTCTGTTGTCTTGGGCCACCCAGTATGTGGCAATTTTCCATGGAAACCCTAGGAAACAAATACAAATACTATATGTGAAGAATACTTCAAAAGGGCGTTCACATGGTGCAAGAAAGCAATGCGGGGCAGCGGGGGATGGGGGGGCCCTCACACAGAAAGTGGGATGCTCTCCATCTCTTCAGAGGGGTGCAGAAATGTGCTTCATGGCTGCAAGAGGGAACCTAGCACATGGTGGACCAAGAGGGAATTCAACCATCAGTTGAGACAAGTTTTCCAATTGTACAGATAAAGGAGATGAGGGATCGATGGAAAGGCTCGAAAACAGGAGGTGGAACAATGGTTCCCCAAGTATGTGTGAGTTGCTTTTTTGGGCTTTAAGTAAAGAAGCCCAAGGAAATGAGGCATCGGGGAGCAATGTAAATTCATAATCAGGATGAAGTACAGCCAGCCACTGGTGCTCGGCAGGAAAAAAACGGGCTGAAATGTTGCTCAATCTGTTTTCCAAAGAGATATTATCATCTTTATTACTATTATTTCCACCAAGTTGACACTTTATCTACCAAGCTGATACTTCCAGAAACCCTTTCTTGGTTGAAATGGATTCCTGTCTTGTTCTACCAAGTTCCTAAAATAAATGCATACCCCAGAGAATGTGTATTTAGAATTCCAAGGGATTTTCTATGTAAAATCTACTCTGCCATCTTTTAAAACAAATGAGTTCAGTTGCACAAAAGACGTGCATGCCAAACCATTTCGAAAAGAAATACACTTCAAGCTCCATAGATCATATCTGAGGTTTTTTCCCCCCAATATTAGATGTCATTGTAAATCACAGAAAGAGTAGGGAGAAGAAAGCTTGAGCCATCATTTCACATTGTAGAAAATGCCATTTTTTTCTAATTCCGGTTTAATTGAAATAATTTCCCAAGGTAAATATGTTTACCTTGCAGGTAAATGCAGGAGAGTGTTTTAAGGCACAGGCAGGAGGAAAAACACACTCTTTCCTCAATAAAACCATTGAGCAGTGTCTTTTGGTTAAGTCTCCTGGAAAAAATAATTAACTCGAATTGTCAGAGGCTGATGACACACATATGTCTTCTTTCCTCCTCTTCACTGAACAAAGTCAGGGAGATGAGCTGGCTGGATCAGGAGCTTCCAGGTCCTTCTCAGTCCTTGCTTTGGGTATATTTGCATTTTAAACTTTACCTCGATTCAAGGGATTTCCTTCCAAAGGAGCTATTCTATGTGCCACCTCGGCACCCAGTAAACAACATTCTCTTCCTTTTCTGGGTAAGGCCAGCTCTACAAAGCCAGGGATACGTGATCCAAGAGAAAAAGAAGCAAAGAGAAAATCTGCATGTAATTAAGGACCCCCAAGTCCAAATGGCTGGTTTTGATTAACACATACCCTTTTCCTAATGCTAATTTATTTGTTCATTTATTGAAATTTAAAATTACACCCTGTGCCCTCCAGTCTCAGCAAACAAAGACATAATTTAAAATACCAAGACACAAATGTGCTATTTGTTCCTGGGTAAAAGAGCCATTATTCCAGTGACTTATTTGTTCTTTTCTTCAGGAAACTAGCTCTTTTCAAGTTATTTACCATGTTGTCAATTATTACCATCATTAATAATGATAATGATAATCATTGAGAACTAGCAATGTGCTGAGGGATAAGTGGAACACAGAGCCAGGCATGGTCCCAACTCAGTGATACAATGACGATTTTGTTTCACCCCAGATTTCACAAAGTGGGGATGGCAGATATCAGGAAAGTCCTTACCAATTATTCTACGTCATCTTTTTGCTTTCAAAGCTCCCTTGTCTGCAGTTCTTTGCATACATAGCGGGTGTGAATTCACAGCCAGCCTCTTATGCGTGACCTGGCGTGCAGGCACCCCAACCCTTGCAGTCCTTCAGGCTGGCACTAATTGCCACATCCCCCTCCACCCCCAGCTGAAAGGGACTGGATGCAAGTGCCACGGGGTGCACTATTAATGGAATCTGTTATCAAGTCACAAGACAAGATGCCAGTCTGGCACTGTTCTCCACACTGGAAATGCATGGGGGAAACACAGACACCCTGTCTGACGATGAATAGCTAAGCTGTGAAAGCAATTGACTGGGCACCTACTGGAAATCAGACTGTCAGAAATGGCTGTACCGTGTGAGGGAGCCTCATGTGCCTGTGTTTCTGTTTATCTGCATTCGTGCTTCCTTCAGCTTCATCAATGCACAGGCAAGTGTATAAGGAGAGTAAATAATAACTGAAATTCCTGGGCAGCATCTGGCTTGGATTAATGTGCTCTGACAACATTATGAGCATAAATCTAAGTGAAACGTTAGAGGCAAGAGTGGAAATTGTATAATAGCTCTTTTCGGAGAAGTAATTTCTTCGGAATAAGCTGTTCTCACTATTTTCATGGATGCCTAGAATAAATGTGTAATTTATTTTTATCATTTTAGGAAATGTGACTTAATACAACAAAATTTAAGCTCAATTCATCCCCCATGTCAATATTTTTCATTCCAGGGATTTTGAAATGTAAACATGAGGAGTGTGGCTATGGGAGAAAAGTCGTAGTAGCCTTTCGTCTTTTCCTTCTGCCTCTCCTTGGCTCAGGCGACTACAGAATAGACATCGAGGGAAAAAACAAGCAGTGCCAGTAGCGGGAAGCCCTGGTGGGGTAGACCCTGGCTAGTGGTGTTTCTGCTTCACAGCCTCAGGTGCTGTTTGTCCATTTCTGGGCCACCTACACACCGCTCACTGATCACAGAGCATCAGAAGCTACCACCACCACCACCACAGGAACCCCTAAAAAGTTTTTCTGAAGCCACTAGGAGAAATTATTGAATAATTCCTACCCAATCAGTTAATTTCCACCAGTCAGTTCAGTTCTTCATAGCCCATGGAGAGAGATACAGAAACACCACACAGACACACAAATATTCTATATGGATATACAGCACAGGCATACATGCCAAAGACCAACTTCTGCCTTGGAAAAACACACATTATACTGAGATCTAAATACCACCTTTGCTTTTGTATAATTATCTCAGTGGGAATTATGTGTGTGTATCAAAGTGTGAAATGTAGTCTAGGCTAATTAAGTTTGTTTTCTTGTTGTTATTTAGACAAACAGAGCAGTGTAAGTCCAAAATGTGTTTATCATGTTTTAGGAAAGAATTTTTCCAACATACACTTATATGTCAAAAGTGCTGTGGGTACCTAAAGGAAGGACTTCATTGTCAATAACTCTCAATTTTTTTTTCTTCTCTGGGAATTACAGACCTGTATTTGATTACTTCTAACAGAGAGATTTCCCTTCCATATTTAGAAGAGAGAAAAGGTGGAAGGAATATTGTGCTTTTTTTTATTCAAATGACCTGAGATTTGTGCCTTTAAACTTCCAATTACAGGGCACATATTTGCTATGAACTTTCTGTAAACCTATCATTTAAAAGCCTGTGTGGTTTGTGGTGTGTCATTTCCAACCTCTGATTAGAAAATTGCTGGCTAAGTTAAAACACTTAAGCAATGATGCTGCTTGTCCCATTCTGGAGGACTAGATCATTATAGTTTAGCAATTTAGATAAATTCTTGCACTCTATCCTTCTTCCTTCTATAGATATCTGTAGCACAGAGAAGGTACTCAGGGCCAAATTACACACTTCATTTTCCTTATTAGAAAATGCCCCCCCAAAATTGCATTTATGAGAGCGATTTTTTGCTCTCACTGTTTGAAATTACCTTGTTCCTTATTAACTTACAGGTTGTGTCCCCTCTGAAATGTAAGCTCCATAAGCTCACAGACCTCATATGTCTGGAGCATTGCCAGATTATTGCTTGGAGCTCAACAAATATTTGTCGAGTGATAAATTCACTCATTCATCCATTCCTTGGATATTACAGATAACAAAAGTAAGTCCCTACCTTTGAGAGTTTCACAGTTTTTCAGAGGAGACACACACACTAAACCACTACAATGCAAATTCTAGGAGCTTAAGGGAGGGGAGCAAACATGGCATATTACCTTTAAAACTATAAGCTAGATATGGTCTTTATATAGCATATATACAATATGCTATGAACATAGACATATTCTCTATATTACCTCTTCCCCCACTGATGAGTTATTCAGTCAACAAATATTCACTGGGCACTTGGACAATGCAACCACCCCCAATGGAACCATGTAAATCTGTGAAGCTGGCAGTTCCAATGCAGAGGTAGCTTAGAGTTAAAGGCAAGCTGAGGCAAAGTTGGGCTGCTGAATAATTTAGGAGGTCTCTACAGTTAATCAACTCATTGGTTAGGGTAGGCAGCTAGTTTTGGGATATTTAAAGTCAGGAGGGCAACATTCAACATGTTCTATAAGTTCCCAAATTTTAGCAACAAATGGAAAGGCCATGGTGTCTAAAGCTATTTGGGGATACCCAGGAAGTCTGGAAGGCTGATCAGGAAACAAGTCATCCTTCTTCCCTATGTTGTTTTCCAACGTAGGACTTTCTTTTTTGCGATAAGAATTAGAACGTAGCCCAGAGCACTCTGACATCAGAATGTCTTCACATGTTCATACTCCCTGGCCTAAGGACTCCAGGCCTTTAGACTACATAGATAATGGCCAACCTGGTGTCAAGACAAGTAATCTCTATTTATTTATTTATTTAGTGAAAATTTACTTTAGCACATGCTGTGGTCTTCATGTCTGTGTCCCCCCAAGATTTATATGTTGAAACCTAACCTCCCCCAAGTTGTTGGTATTAAAATGTGGGGGGTTTTGGAAGGTGACTAGGTCATAAAGCTTCACCCTCATGAATAGGATTGGTGCCCTTATAAAAGAGACCAGAGGGAACTTGTTCATTCTTTCTACCATGTGAGGACACATAGGAAGGACCATCTATGAGGATGGGTTCTTACCAGACAGTGTGTCTCCCTGTGCCTTGTTCTTGGACTACCCAACCTCTCAAATAGTGAGCATGCTCATAAGTTGGCCAATCTAAAGTGTTTTGTTATAGCAGCCCCCCAAAACTAAGACAGCACACAAATTATATTGCAGCTTTATTTGGACTCTGAAAGATGACTCAATACATAGTTAAAATAATTGTCTTGTAGTTTAGTAGCTAACAACAATAAGAATAGCTAATATTTCCAGGGTTGATAATGGGCCAAGGCTCCATTCTAGACATTGTCCATTGATGGGCACATTATTTACAACCACCCTTTGAGATGGCTACTGTAACTATCCCATCTTACAGTTAAGGAAATCAGCCCAGAGAGGTTGAGTCATTTGCCCCCAAATCACATGACTTATAAATGGCAGGGTGAGACAGAACCCAGACAGCCTGGCTCCAGAGCCAGTAAACCTAATCACAGGTAGTTGCTACTGTTTTTTGAATGCCAGCTATGTGCCAGGGTTTACATTTATTTTTGTCTCTGTAAGTCTATTTCTTATAGCAACCCTGTTAGGCAGGTATCATTTTCCACGTTTTGCAGACAAGGACACTTATGGATGGTCCAATAAGTCATGAAATTGGGATATGAATCCTGTTCTGTCTCAAAGACCTCTGCTTCATCCAACATCCAGAGCTTCCTCTATGATCTTCCTTTCCACGGGTCTTGCTACCTGACTATTGCTTTATTTTGTTCTCCTTGTTCAAAAAAAGCTTCAATGAAATAAAAAGGAAAAAAAAAATACAGCAACCAGTGCTAACTGAGTATTCATTGGGAAGTCCTACATGCCTCCCTGGGAAACATAATCAGGGAAGTGTTCACATGCCGCTGAGTAGCTTTCCAATAGTGTCCATTCGCATGCCCTTTTTCGTTCATCACAACAGCTCTGAGCTATGAAAGGTGGATGTTATCTCTCCTTATCTCTGAGATGGGTAAAACTCACAACAGAACAGGTGAGTATTGTGCCTGTCCTGCTCCACTTTCATTGACTTGCCTTTATTTCTACTTTGTGTAAACATCCTGAAGAAAAGTTTGATAGGCAGGACAATCAGAGCAATGAAGGAAGATCTGGCACTCATCTCAAAGATATCATATGCATTTCTGCACTCCCTCCTTACCTTCAAAAAAGATATCTGGAAAGAGAACAGAGATTCCAGTGAAATACAAAGAACTGAACACGTGTATTTGCCACTACTTCTTATTGACATTATTGAAAAGTGACAGAAAATGCATAAAATAGAGTTTATTGCCCATGATAACTAAGCTACTGGGAGAGAAGATCAGTCTAGGGACCTCAATGTCCAAGTAACAGGAGTTCCTGAAAGAGAATAGACAGGAAAGAGTTACTTAGAATGTCCAGCTCAGGACATAGAAAAAAAGACCCACACAAAGAGACATTGTTATGAAATTTCAGAACTCTAGGAATAAAGAGACGATTCTAAAAACATCCAGAAAGAGAGAAAGAAAGAAAAGACACCCAAGTGACATAAAAGGACTGGGTAGCAGGATGGTATAGCAATTGCAATAAAGGCTTTAAAAGTCTATGAAATATATATATATATTTTTAAAGTTGGGGAAATTATTTCCAATCTAGAATTTCAAACTCATCCCAACTATCAATCAGGTATGAGTCTAGAATAAGGTGTTTTCAGATATACATTTCCAGAATTGTTATTACCAATGTGTCCTTTCTCAGGAAGATGCTAGAGAGTAGGCTTTAACCAAAATAAGAAAATAAACCAGAAAATAAGACATAAGATGGGAAATGGGAGACTCAACACATGCAAGGAGGGAAGGGAAGACCCAGGGTGATGATGATAGGACTGTGTGGAAAGACAGTTGCCATCAGCACCAGTTGTGCAACCATTCCAGATTGGAAGTGTAGGAAAAATGGTTCCAAAGGCATGTCTCCAAAACAAAGATAAAATTGATAGGAAAAATTTGTTTGACTATACTGAGAAGCAATTGACACTTAACTGAAAAGCACAGTGACAAATTAGAGATGTAAAACTAAGCAAATAAAATTAAAATAGAGTGATTTTTTAATTTAAAGAACATATAATTATAATATATTAATACTATATAACTTAGCTTTGAATAATATTAACATGGTCATAAAAACATGAGCATTGAGGAAACATGACTATGACATAATGATATTGGAAGAATGGGTGGAGTGAAGTGGGAGTGATTTGGGCATAAAAAGAGAGAAATCCTATCAGTTTAACCTATTTCTTTGTACTCTCAACAAATCCCAAGCAATGAAAAATAAATAAAATAAAAAAGAGAGAAATCCTAATTTCATCACATTTAAAACAAGGAATTAATGAGTTAGCAGCATAATGTTGATATTGTCTGAATTTGAAAATAAATCCCAGGAATAACAGTTAGGAGAGTTGAAAATGGTTGCCTCTAGGGCAGTGGTTCTCAATCTGTGGGTCACAACCCACAGGACTGTATTAAAGGGCCAAGGCATTAGGAAGGTTGAGAACCACTGCTCTAGGGAGTGAAAATCAGAGTGAGAAGAAGATGACTCAGGTATTCTTCTTAGAAACTATAGCTAGCATTCTTCCCTTTGTTATTGGTATTAAAATTCCAATTTTAAGGAGAACAGCAGTGTGCCCAGATAAAAGGCCAGGCTTCTCAGCTAGATGTGGCAATGTGACTTCATTTTGGCCAGTGAGATGTAAGCAGAAGTTATTGGATAGCTATGATTCTTTGTCCTTCTCCCTTTTCCCCCCTCCTGTTGCATAGAACGCAAACATCAGGGCTATAGTTTTTATTGCAACTAGGGACAAATAAGCAGAAAGATAAGGTGGAAGGAGCCTATAGTGACAGCAACTTCAGGAATTGCCAAACAAGCCCTGCAGTGACTAGCACTAAACAGCTTTTACTATGAAAGATTAAGCCTCAAACATGTGTTTAAGGCACTGTTATTGGGGTGTCTGTTAAATGCAGCTGAAATTAATTCTAATGAATACATACACCTGTAGGATCTACCTAGCTCATTAAACCATCCACAGATGACGATGTGGATGTATGATGTGGATAAAAACTAAATTGTAAAAAAGAAGGCCCACAATTGCCTAGTACCTACTTTGGAAAACTTCTTTAGGACTATGAATATCCACATGATGAATTATGGTCCTTGCTTCAAAGACCTCCTTAGTAAAGTATATTAGATGAAAGATTAATTGCATGGGACTCATGGCAGAGGAGACATTGCAGAAAGAAAGATTAGCAAGTTTGAATATTAACAATAGAAACTATACAAATAAAAATACACAGAGATTTCAAAAATTAAAAGAAATCTCAGAAAGCTGTGGGATAACTTTAAGAAACCTAATATATTTGAAATTTGAGTCCCTGAATGGTGTGGGAAGAGGGAGGAGGTGACTAGAATAAAAAATTTGAAGAAATAATAGCTGAAAATTTTCCATATTTGGTGAAACCTATAAATCCACAGATGTAGGAAGCTAAGCATATCTTAAGCACAAAGCATATCAAATAAAATCACTCAAATCCAGTAAGAAAGAGAAAATTTTACAAGCAACCAGAGAAAAGGGACATGTTTTGTACCAAAGAACAAAGATAAGAATTACAACAGATTTCTTGTCAGAAATAATGGGAGTGAGAAGACATTGGAGCGGGCAGCACCTGTGGCTCAAAACGGTAGGGCGCTGGCTCCATATGCCAGAGGTGGCGGGTTCAATCCCAGCCCCCAGCCAAAAACTGAAAAATAAATAAATAAATAAAATAAAAATGAAGTTATTTGTTAAAAAAAAAAAAAAGAAGAAGAAGACATTGGAGCAACATCTTTAAGGTAAAGGAACAACAACAAAAAAGACCCAACTATCAACCTAGCATTCTGCACACCACAAAAATATTTATTTCATAAGGCAAAATAAAGACTGTTTATATATGCAAATGCTACAATAATTCATCATCAGCAGACCTGCACTATGAGATGTTAAAGTCCTTTAGGCAAAAAGAAAATGATAACAAATGGAACTATGTATCTACCCAAAGGTACAAGGAGGGCTGGAACTGGCAGCTACATGGGCAAATATACAAAAACATATTTTCTACGTAAGATTAAAAACAAAGCAAGAATGTATGTGACCACCATTTCTGCTTAACTGTGTCTAAGAGGTTCTAGTCAGTGCAATAAGGCAAGACAAAAATGCTTTGAAATTAAAAACAATAAATAAAACTCTATTTTTAGAGTTTAAACTCTGTCTAAAACTTTATTTTTAGACAATGTGGTTATCTATGCAGAAAATCTGATGAAATCTACCAAAAAGTTAATAGACCAAGTAAGTGGTTTTAACAAGTTTGCAGAATGCATATCAATTTTAAAAATTAATTATATTTCTACATTTTATTAACATAATATTGTATCGGTGTAAAAGCAGACATACAAATCAATGGAACAAAATGGAAAATCCAGAAACTGATCCATGTATACATGAACAATTAGAAATTAAAATTTAAAAACAACTCCATTTGCAATAACACTAAAAACATTTAAGGTCAATCTGACAAAATTATGCAAGACATCTACACTGAAAACTATAAAACACTGCTGAAATAAGTTGAAGAATAAAAATAACCAATTAAATGAGACTGAAACTGTTAACATGTCATTTCTCCTCGAATCAATCTATAGATTCAATGCAATCTCAATCAAAGTCCAACAACTTTTTTTGGTAGAAATTGACAAGCTCATTCTAAAATTTATACAGAAATGCAAAGGACCTAAAATACCCAAACAACTTTGAAAATAAAGAACAAAGTTGGGAAAATTAACATAATAATTGTGTCAACAACTAATAATTAACAACTATAATAATTAATATAATATTGCATTGATATAAACAGACATACAAATCAATGGAACAAAATGGAGAGTCCAGAAATTGATGTTTTTTACAATGGTGCAAAGGCAGTTCAGTGAAGACAGTGTAATTTCTTTTTTTTTAATGGTGCTGGGACAACTGAATATTTATTTTATCCCCTATAAACTTTGATCCATACCTTACACCATGCATGAAAATTAACTCATATGTATCATAGACCAAAATATAGAAAATAAAGCTATAAAATGTCTAGAGAAAAAAATGAAGAAAATCTTTGTGACTGATTTCCCGATCCATAATTTTGGAGTTGCTGTCCCATGCAGGGTGACATTTGGCTTTTACCCCATCACCCTAAAATGGTGGAGAACCTAGGAGATTATAATAACTCTGCTCCTGATGCAAAAACCTCATGTTTGCCCTCAGGACAAAATAAATATATATACTTAAAAAAAAAAAATGATCAACACCACTTATCTTCTGATGACTCCCAAATTTATATTTGTAGTCCAGACTTGTTGGTTTTCAGACTGGTATTTTCCACTATCCCTGCATACATCCACTTACATGTCTCATTGACACTTTAGATTCAATATGTCTACAATTGCACCAGCATCCTCTCTCACACACCTGCTTACTTTTCTATGAGGGCATCGTCTCTGCTTAGTCACCCATTTTAGAAACTTTGTGGTCACCAAACACCTGTGACAGTACAGGCAAGTAATCAGATATAATTTCAATGTTTGTAGCTAGAATGACTGAAAGAGTGGGTTTGTCATTAACAGAATAAAAAAGTTCAGGGAAGGGACATTACATTCAGGACAGAAGATGCTGAGATGTGGACGCGTCAATTTCAAGGGGCTGGCAGGGCATCCAGGTGGAGATCTCTAGCAGTCAGTTGGAAATGGCACTGTACATGACAGATCACTGATCTTGGCTACAGAAATGAAAGCTCAAGAGCTTTTCTGAGAAGTTTAAACTGCAGTTTGACAGGAATCATACTGTTTCTCAGAGTGAAAACACTCAGAAGCACTCGGCTGTAGAGGACAGACCATGGGGAGGAAGAGCCAGAGGCTCCTTGAGGAGGAGGAGGAGCGTGTTTGGAGCTGCTTTCCTGGCCAGTTAAGGGACAGGTCAGCAGCACATGCCAGATTCTTCTGGGAGATCCTCTACTGGGGCTTCTCTGATATCTGCCCTCTTCTTCACTACCTGACAAAATCTCTTCCTATTATTTTCTGTTCCCTCTCTTGCTCCTATTTTTTTCCCCATAGCTTTGGAGTGCCCACATGGAGGAAGGCAGTATGTAGGACAAGGGCTGACTGTGGGCTTTTCACTGTACTGCCTTAGGAAGGCGGACAGCAAGGAGTAGGCTAGCAGGGCAAATCTTCAGGCTCTGGCTGCTCTTTTTGATTTGTGCATTAATGCCGTGGAGTCGACAGCCTGCCTGAGAGAGGCTGGGGGCTGTGTAGCCTGCATGTCTGGAATTTATTCCTTTGGCTCTGTAAGATGTGACACTGCATAATAGCCCTGAAGAAGTAATTTTGATTCTGTGTCTACCTTGGCAAACGTTCTAGAAAGACATATGGACATAATCTCCTGGACATTTGTAGAAGAGCCCTCCTTTCAGGCTCGTCCTTGCAGCCCTGCCCTCACGTCCAGGCCTGTGGCTCTCACCTTAGCTTTGTCCTGTTTTTACTTAGCAGATAATAAGGCTAAATGGTGTTCAGCTGAAAGAATAAAAATATTTTGTTTTCCTTTTATTAAGTCATAGACACATAGATCATGAATACATTTATGCATATGTCGGGTACAATACAAATATTAATGTCAGGGTAAGTCATCTTTAGGACACATATCAACTTCTCACCTCTCAGGCAATGCATAGAATCAGGGGTTCTGGATCCTAACCCAGTCAGGACTAGAAAAAAAGATATCTGGAGAGAGCTTTAGATACACACAGTGATAGTGCAAGTTTTCACCATGCTGAGATCCAGCATCTTCATCTACAAATTGACAGACAGGTAACATTTAAAAAAAAAAATCTTCCTAGGAACTATGACTTGCTTATGTATTATCCTGTAACAAGCCGCCGCACATCTATGACCCCAAATTTCAGGTATATTTGAGTAATTATTATTCATTTTTCATTGGAACAGATTTCAATCTATACACAGTTTTGTTTATAAATACTTAACAAATCCAGCTAAGTCTCCTTTAAGTCTCTGTGTCTCAGGTGAGAAGTAATCATTTGTTAAATTTCAGCTTCATCTGGCTTTCAATTGTGGCCCACGGCCAGCTAAGCAATCTGTGGTGGCGGATATCATGAAAGTTATGCACGGACCTTTTTTTATTTTTGCTCATCAGCTTTCGTTAGTGTTTGTATATTTAATGTGCAGCCTAAGACAACTCCTAGATAAACATTCATGGCTAGCGGCAGGCCATAGTTGGATGCCTCTGAAAAACCTTTAGTTTACCCTGATCCTTGCTTCTTCCCTGGAAGAGTATAATAGGGTTGACAGAAAGAAACTCATAAAATACCAAAGCCCAGATTCTAGTCCATGAAAATTGACTGTGCTGTGCCCCCAAAGTTGTCCTTTAAAACTAGCTTCCTGAAGAATGCCAGGGAAGAGGTTTCCCAGAGCCAATCTTCACTCATTTGCCAGTATTTTCTAAATTCTCTTTGAGAAAATTCTTAGGAGTGATGCTTCTGGGAAAAGAAAAAAGAGATTGAAACGGTGGAGATGGAGGCTCCCTGAGGTATGAGGTCTTCTTTGCTTAGACCTCAAGTGGTTTTCCCCTAAGGAAGCCCTTAGAGTCATCTTGCAGTTGTAATGCTAAAAAATTGCTCTGGCTGATGGTCAGCCTTAAAGGGACAGGTGGTTTTTGTTTTGTTTTGTTTTGTTTTTATGACAGTGATCACTGCATTATCAAGATTTAAGGAAATTATTGTTCTATTCTATAAACGTTTGCTGAAAAGATGAGCCATTGAGCAGTTTTCTGCATTTTTGCACATGTGTGCTTGTGGACTAAGTCTGGCTTACAAATCTGGCTACAGACTCAGAGAATTACAGGACTGGAAAATGCTCAAGAGGTCATCTGTTCTGGCCTCCAGGGCCTCAAAGCTAGTGGCCAGTAAGTTGTGGGTCACCAGAATGATAAGCGAGCTGTTAGTAACTTAGACGCTACTTGGGACATGTACCTAATCCCCCTGCGCACGTCTTAGACAGGATGAAAGGATATGTGTTCAGCACCTCAACAGCTGTCTTCATGGGGCTGGGACAAAGATTGCTAATACATGCAGATTGCTAGTTTTACTCAACTGGGACATTTGTTTGTTTGACTGGTACAAACAGTCAAATAAACCAAAAAAGAACTCTGACTGGTCTTAATGGTGTTAGATATTCCCTTTCCCCAGGACCCAGTAACCACAGCTGATGGGGGTGCAGGAGGCACAGCTGGGCGTGAAGCCTGTGCAGTTACCCAGGGACCTGTGCTTTGGAGGGTCCCAGGTTTTGCTTAATGCTCTCCTGTAGCCATCCAGAAATTCTTTATAATTTTTGAACACATGACTCTGCATTTTTTCAATTTGCGCTGAACTCCACAATAACGTAACCAGCAGTGGCATGGAGTACTAACTTCCATACGCAATCCCGATTGTAGCCACATGGATGCGGGTGTGTGGGTACAAGAAACCAGCTCCCAGAAGCAGTGGGTAAATGGTGAATGACGGCCAGTACAGCCAGCATATTTCTAAGGTGTGGCTCTTGTCCCCCCAAATCTCACAGTATAATAGGACAGATTTTCTTTTTTGGAATATTGTTTCTCTACTCCCCACAGATCCAAATGAATATATTCATCTTGAGTGCTAATGGGAACATCCAATTGTTGTAGGAAAGTACTAAAAAAGAAAAAATATATCAGGAGAAGTCCATCTTTGCTTTAAACCTCACAAAGACTGGTTTTATACGGTGAAAGCTAGTCTATGATTACAGATGGAATTAAGTGTCTCTGATACAGCAAGAGTGACACCATTCTAGCACTTACTATTACAAACTGTTTCAAATATTCTTCCTACCAAGGCCCGTAAAAAACAGGACAATGTAAGCCCTACAACAATGCCTGTAGCCCAGTAAGGACTTAACGCACAGGTAGAATATAAATAGAAGGAAGCTGAGTGAAAAAGAAACAAAAGAAATAGCAGGGAAGGAAGGAGGAAAGTTGACCATGCTAAGCTTGTCAAGGTACAGACAGGCTGTCCAGGAAGATAGTAAGTAGAAATTACGAAATAAAGGGTAAGCCACATTTAGAGCAATACATTTTATGAAATGTTAATTGGGTTTACACTCAGAACTCCCCTTTTCATTATTATGTTTAATACCAAACACTAAAAAATTAATCAGGAAATTCCATCTGGCTAACAGTTTCAAGTTAGGAAATTTCTTTTGCTTCAGAAGATTAAAAGCAATCCTCTGAGTGAATTGAGCATTCCAAGACAGCTCCAAACAGCCCCGAACAAAGACTCCAGAGTATCATTTTCTTTTATATTGAAACATCTTTGAGTCACTTGCAATCTATAAATAAACTTGAATTATACAGAAATCCCTGTACAAAAAGTAGCACCATGCTGGAAGTCAACACACAAGACTATTTTTAAAAGTGTTTTGATTTTTAAAAAATTAATTATAGTCCCCAGATAACACAGGAGTTATAACTGGGCTCACTGTAAGTTTTATGTTGCTTAACAACTCCTTAAAACAATTCTTCTGCATCTATGCTTTAAGTACAGGTACAATCTTTAATATTAACAGAAGATTTTGTGGATTGTAGCTACCCTGTTCTATGGTGGGGAAAATGGAATCAGTGATACACATTTTCTGAAAACAATAATCAAGTTGTTTATCTTAATATATCGAGAGATTTGGTGCTCCTATTTTTAGATTTCTTGGGTTTCCCTAGGTGAAATTTAAGAAGTTATCTCACACCAAAAGGAATCTTTTAAACAAAAGTCTTCCCTTTCAAAGAATATAAAAGAGAAAAGCAAGGAAAATTTCGGGGCAATGTTTTCTCGACAGAAAGGCATGAGCATGGTGAAAACGGTAACATTAGGAATAATGAGAACTTGGGATCTAAACATATTTGTCCAGTTTAATTTGTTAGTTGATTTTATACCAAGGGATAACAGAAAAATTCTTGACACAGATCAGATTTACAGAAAGTCACATTCTGAGAAGCATTATAATCTTTACCTTATTTTAGAAGGCATAGATAGGATGATAGAGAAGTTGGAGCATTTGAAAACTGTAGGTCTCAGAAAGTAAATGTTAGTTGCTCTTTCAGGAGTATATTGTCTTAAAGTACAGGAAGAGAGGAAGTGATTCAAAGAAGAAATTTATATCTACCTCTGTCTTTTTTTTTTTTTTTTAAGCAGGCCTGGGCTGGGTTCCAACCCAGGAGCATGTGGCTGGCGCCCTAACCACTGAGCTACTGGTGCCTGCCTCTACCTCAGTCTTAACTGGCAAGGATTAAATGGCTAGGTCCTATCAGGTTTTTGCGCCAGAAAAGAAATTTGGGGGTGATTTTCTCCTAAGAATTCCTTTGGAGAGGAGGAGACCTTAGCTATAGTAACCAGAGACAGAACAAGACCTCAGATACATGAGTCTTAAAATAGAAACTAATTGCTTTTCCATAATTTGTCCTGTCTGGCCACATTATATTTCAGACAGAGTGAAAATTACCCCTTCCAAGCTTACTGTTTCTTGACAATTGAAAATAAATAACAGCATTTTTTGAAAGAAGAAAGAGTAAACACAACATTTGATTCAATGTTACCGTAGAAATCCAACCCAAAACACATACTCAATTTTATTTTTCAACTTCCTGGATGATTTCTGTTAACTTAACAGTGAAAAGTACAGTTCCTTTGATCCACTGCACTAAAGAACCAACGGAAAGGGATATTATCACTTTGAAATAAGTGATGCCTTACATCTCTGTCAGGTAAAGAGAACACAAGGGCGTAAGGGTAAGCCTGTTAGAAGTTTCTAGAAAGAGATAATAAACAATGTAAGTAAATAGAAAAATACTCTGTGTCTTCCTTGTGGAAGTGAGCTACTGTTCTATTGACCAGAATTGCTGTAAGAGGGATAGTTACACAGCAGCTCCCATCTTCTAGTCATGGATTCTGGAAGGAAGGCCTCAGTCATCTAAACTGATGACTGGTCCAGAGAATGAAGCAAGACAAATATTTTCTTTCCTCAACTCAAGCTTCTTCATCTTGACATTTACTAAACTCTGAGAGATTGTGAAATGTCAAACTGACCCTCATAAACTGTGAGAACGTTTCATGAGAATGTGTGAGTTTCAATGTGGTAAGTAGAAGATAATATATTAATTTAATAAATCTATATAAAATATTAAAATCATGAGCCCTGAATCCCTGAAAAATGTTTCTCAAAGGCACCATGCCAATCAATGTTCAATGGCAGCCAAAATAAAGATAACAGCTTTAGAGAATGAACACAGAGTATTTGGCTAGATGGGCTCTGTTTGCTTAAGTGACATTTTATATATTCTTATATTAATTAATATATTAATATATCCTTATATATAAATATATAATAATATTACATATTACATATAATGTATAATGTAATAATATATATTAATATATAATAATAATATTAATAATATTAATATATTCTTATATATATAATATTTTTTTCTTTTGCCTTTTGAAAAACACAGTATCCAGTTCCATTTATTTTCATCTTTACTATATGTGAGGAGGTGAAAATGCCTCCTAGTAGCTAGGCTGATCTAAGTGTGGAATCCACATAAACTTGAAATTGCTGTTGAGTCAAGTCATCAAATCTTAGTGTTAAATTAGAATCTAGGGTCGACTCTAAGAAGACGTGAATAATGTCCCTCCCTAATTAGTATTTATGAATCCCTGGGAAATTTTTCCTGGCGTGCTCTCTCTCTCTTTCCTCACCCTTTTTTTCTTTCCCTCTTTTTGCTTTTATCTCAGTGGTTGTTTCATTTGACTGCTGCTTGATTTTAATTCACTCTGGCACCTCTTCATGGGGCACTAAATTTCCTTCTCAATGGCCATACATTAAACAGGAGCGAGCCCTGAAGGCTCTGCCACCAACGAGATTTCAGCCTTTATTGCTTTGTACAGTCCATTCATTCTTGGTTCAAGGACAGCGTAGATACAGAGATACCAGTTCAGATACACACAGATAATGACATGGATTACCCGGCAGGATGTGTCCGATAGCCTTTCTGTTCTCTTCTGTGCCACCCTGGCGGACTCTGATACATCTTCCCTTCAATTATCAAGTAAGAGTTCATGACTTGAACTCTTCACTGAACTCTTCAACAGTTCACTGAGAGAAGGTCTCTTGAAAGTCCATGTGCCTTAGTGGTATAGTTCTTTAGAACCATACAATTCTCTTCAACATCTTCAGTCTCAAGATCAGGAGAACCAACTAACATATAAAAACATAATCTGGTTTGCACACTTGATTATTATTTGTGCATTATCCTGAATTAAGATATTGCTTGGGGGCAGGGGGAGAGAGAGAATACGAGCGCTCTAACTTTGAAGGCCAAATATGCAATTCCAAAACACAAAAGAAAGACCTTCTTAGTGCAGGGAACTGACCACGTGTGCAAAGCAGAGTTTCCAGGAACACAGAGTTTAACATGTTCTACCACTCGTTCCTTACAACCCAGGAGTATCTTCTTTCAAGTAAGTGGTGAATCAAAGAGACATGTGGAGGTAGAGCATCTTTCTTACACACAGTTCCTATTGGATCCCAGGGATTAGCCAGATTTCTAGAATGGAAAAGGCCTGGGGAAACAACAAACCTTCCCAGAGACCAGATAGAAGCAGGAAGAGCATGGAGAGGTTACAGTTTATGGGCCAGACCTAATAGCAGCAGTGTGCTGGCTTCCTGGTCCCCACATGGCACTTCATCTCTACAAAGACATTGAACAGGGTGTTCTATTTCCTTGCATTGGAAAGCAAAAAAGAGTTATGGATTTGTTTAGCTCAAAGCAATCTTCTAGAGAAGGCAATTGTTCCCTCCACATCAGTATTTTATCAGAATCAAGACTTTAATGGTAAAATAAAAGGAAATGAATCCTGTTCTCCCAATTGCTCAGTGTGCATGAATTCCCAGTCTTTCTTTTTCCCCTAATGACACCTAACTGGATCTTAAAATGTGGTTTTTCTAAGAAGGAACTTATGTTTTCAGAATGCTTTTTCAAAAGTAGGACCTCCTCTAGTTCCAGTATTCTTCCCATGTGATAATGATGCTTTCAATTTTTGTCATATGTACATTAACTTAAGTGGGTTTTTTGTTATTATTTTGCTTTTAAAGAATTTATACTGACCTAGTCACCTCCCCTCTCTACTTAGGTGGCATAAAATTTCAAGATACCAGGCTGAGTTCTGTGGCCACAGAATAGAAAGAAATGCACAGCCAACAAAGAGATCAGACTCATAACCATGCTAAGAAACACTAAAATAACTATCTACATCCAGCTCTGTTAGACTACAAGGGGTGTTTTATTAACCTGCTATATGTTTTTAAAGCATCAGTTTTGTTTCCACAGGACAAAAGCAATTAATCAAAGAATAGGTTAGTTGACACAGTTTTAAGAGTCAACAATATATAGATAGATCTTGAGACATATTACCCTGATAGTGGAAACTACTCTTTTAATTTTACTGAAATTTCAATCTTTCTTTCTTTCTCTGTTTTTGTTTGTTTGTTTGTTTTTAGACAGAGTCTCACTTTGTTGCTCTTGGTAGACTGCTGTGGTGTCACAGCAACCTCAAACTCTTGGGCTTAAGTGATCCTTAGTCCCCCAAGTAGCTCAGCCTATAGGCACCTGCCACAATACCCAGCTATTTTTAGAGATGGGGTCTTGTTCTTGCTCAGGCTGGTCTCAAAGTCCTGACCTCAAGCAATCCACCATCTTCTGCCTCCCAGGCTATAGGCATGAGCCACCACCCCTGACAGAGCTACCATGCCCGGCCAGTATTTCTATTAAAACTGTTTACTTCATTTTTAAAAAATGGAAACTTATAACCAATTGTATTATCTCCTCACATTGTGCCCATGTTATATATCCTAGAATACCACATTTTCATATTACTTCTCCCATTGCAAACTAGTGAAGGTAATGATTACAATTAAACACAACTTAGATTTGCAAGAACAAAATTATGTGTGTTCAGAAATCATTGTGTTTTTCAGCTATATAGACTTATTGCCTGCTATTCAAGAGGAAGCAATACACCGAGACAGGAGGGATGACAGCAGAGAAAGAGTTTAATATCCCATGCACCATGAGAGGAGATGGGACCAATGTCTCAAATCTATCTCCTCAATTATTTGGGTGCCAAGGTTTTAAAAGGTAGCTTAGTGGTTAAAGGGCTGGGGATTTGGGTCTGCCAATTGGCTGTGGATATATTCATAGAACTGGGAAGCAGAAAATGCCTTTTTACACTGGGTCACTTCCCAGGTCACAAGACCAGTTGGATTGGTTCCTAGATACAAGCCACTGGTCTGATAAGGCCAGCTTGTCCATCAGACTGCAGTCTGGAATATATCCCAAAGATCAGCCAGTCGGGGTGGACATTATGTGTATATATGGAAGGAATGAAGAAAGCTAAGAATCTTTATGACCATCAGCTATGTGACTCCTGAGTAGTAAGAAATTATAGGAAAGCAAGCTAGAGAATAATGGCTGATTATATATTATCATCATTATTATTTTAACTATACTATATCCAGGCCCCTACCACAGTTTCCACTTCATGGCCTGTTATTAATAAAGGGTGGTTTCAGATACCTGGGAGTTTTGAGTCAAATACAGAGGTGAGTTACTTCATTCCAACTCTGACATTCAAAGACCCACTGAGGAATACTAAACAAAACCAAGCATTATTTTATACATACTTTCTAATAATTGCCATTTATAAGTAACAACTCAAAATTCTCTTTCTGCTTGGACATCTTTTTAAAAACTTGTTCTAAATCTATTTGTACTGTGTCAATTATGTGGATAAAATAATAGCTGGGAGTCTCTCCCCATGAAAATGTTGTTTTTGCTAGAAACTCTGACCTGCTACCTCTGAGCTTCTTGAAAATGAAAATCTCTGTGTCTTCCAAATGACAGCCACCTTGTCGGTAGAACCAAAATAGCTTTCTCAGCTAGAAAGCTGTCTGTCAGTAAGAGCTCCGACAGATATCAGATTTGGCATGAAGGAAGAAGTCAAGAAACGGTCTCACAGAAGGAGGTTTGGTGGGAGCACTTGACTAGCTAAGAGCAGAGCAGGAGGAGTGCTTAGAAAACAGGGCCCTCCTAGACAACAGACCAAGTGCAAGGAGACCAACAGGAATTTCTGGAAATGACAGCCTTGGGGGAAAGGGAGGCAGAGGGATGGTTGAAAAGTCCCTATTTCCACTACTAGCTCTTGTGGGATTTTGAAAGGGCAATGATTCAATACAAGATACACCAGACTGGAAAAGTTTCCATTTGTGTAAGGAAGCAAATATATTCACATGCATAGGATGTTTATCTCCCTCTAGTGGTGGGGTGAGGGCCTTCGATGTGATAGCCTGTTGAGCTGCATACAGGCAGTCCCTGAGTTGCAAACATCCTCCTTACATACAACTTGCACCTATGAATGGTGACTATTACAGTAAGTCCCTGAGTGACAAACATTGCACTGATGTACAACTCACACTTACGAATGAAGGCTATTACAGGTAATAGATAGTTGTACCTTTTCTAACTTACATATAAATACAACTTAACAAACCTACAGAACCTATCTCATTCCTAACCCAGGGACTGTCTATATTATACTTTCCAAACAAAGATGAGTTTCCATTATAGTGCATTTTGCCCATAAAATTAGGATTTCCATTAGGTGCGCTGCTCTCCCTTAGGGTGGTTATCAAAACATTCCCAACTCCATGTAAGAGAGTGAAGCGACTCCTTGGCTAGAGACATAGGATTCACTTTTCCTCTTTACTCTTAACAAAGGAGGAAGCACGATGTGCTCAGAGGCAACGCTCCTGACCTCTAATCTGGGCCAGAAAACCTGAGGAACTAAATGAGAAAGAGAAAGGAAGCTTATCAAGAGTGAAGGTAGAAAATATGGAAACTCAGAGGAGAAACATCAGTAAAAGATCTGAAGAGTGATCTGAACCTGATATAAAAGGCAATAATTAGAGATAAATTTTGAAACAAGTCACCTCCTCTATCTTCCCTTGCTGTCATTTCTGTCATTTCCATTCTCGGTCATATGAAAATATACTTCTGATGTAGCAATTTGGATCAGGGATAGGGATGAAAAAGTGGAGAAGATAGACATAGTAAATGATGTTCTTATTTATTTGAGACAGAGTCTCAAGCTGTCACCCTGGGTAGAGTGTCCTGGCAACATAGCTCACAGCAACCTCAAACTCTTGGGCTCAAGCAGTTTTCTTGCTTAGTTTTTCTACTTTTAGTAGAGACAGGGTCTTGCTTTTGCTCAGACTGGTCTTGAACTCATGAGCTCAAGCAATCCACTCACCTCGGCCTCCCAGAGTGCTAGGATTATAGGCGTGAGCCACTGCATCCAGTCATGATGACCAGGATTAAATTGCATTATATCATAACTGTACAAGAGTATTAATGGAAATAGATCAAAGATTACAGCCATCTAATAAATAGGTTATTGATCAATAGATGAAAACATATCAGTGTGAACTATACAGAGTATGCAGGTTTTCCCCACTTTATACTCAGAGTTAGGCATCAGTGATGCCCACTTGACTTCTCCTATTGCATGTCTCCAAGGCAATCAAACTCATATGCCTTCCCTGAAAACCTGTTCCTTTCCCTGTTCTGGAAAAGAAAACGTTTCCAGTTTTCTCATTTCAGTGAATAACTTCACCAGACATCTAGCTGTGCAAGCTAGAAATCTAGGAGTTACTAGACACCAGTGCCCAGTCTTCCACCATCATATCTAATCAATCCCTGAGTCCCTCAATCTTCCTCCTAAATCTAACTGAAATAGATCAATTTCTCTTTCCTCCACCACCCTAATTCATCATCTCTCTCTGAATAGATTACCACTCCACAGGGCATCCACTCCATCCTTTGTCAAATGCATTCTCCACACTGGACTACTTCATTCAACAAATATTTTTGAGAGACCTACTTTGTATTCTGGAAATACCGTGGTGACTAAGTCATACAAGGAGCTTGTGGAGACAGAAGATAAGCATCAGATAGTCATAAGCACTATGTGAAGAATTAAGGTAGACTGATAAAATAGAGAATGGCTGAATGCCTATTCTAGACTGCGTGTTCAAATACAAGCAATCAGCCGGAGTTTTAACAAAGGGTATGAGTTCTGACTTTGTAAAATAAAACAAGTCCGCTGGGATGATGGTATCTGCGATCCAGGCTTCCTGGCATGTAATGAGATTGTTTCAGATACTGGCCAAGAATACAAAGGACAGTAAGTAAAAATGCATATGAACAGTCAATCTACATCTGTTTGTCTCCAAGTATCTCTGTTAAAATACAATATCTACTACCCACATGCAAGTATCTTGTTTTGTTGACTTCTTTTCTGTATGTCTCCTTTCTAGCTCCACGGGGCTAACTGCCATGGTCTCTGCAGAATCTCCGATATCTAAGAACTTTGCCTGGCATACAGTAAGCACGCAACTAAGTATGTGCTGCATTTTGCACAAATTGCTGTGAACAATGCAAGAGCCAACAGAGAAAATAACTGAGTGGGTTTGGGGGTTCAGGTAGTCTTCATGGAGATGTCAAAAATCATTTACTTCAACTCTCAAGGTTAAACGGCCTATAAAATTCCAGCTAGGCTTCTGGGCTTCGGATCTCTGACACCCAGCGTTCACACTCAAAGTGATACACTTGCTCGCAGCCACTAAAGCTTCACTACTCCCCGCTAGGAGGAGTCACGCCTCCCGACCCCGAAACCCTCCCACTCTCCCCTCTACTTCTCCTTCCTTCCCCTCCCCGCGAGGGTTCCGGAGGTCTTTGGATCGCATTGCCCGCCGGGAATTGTAGTCTTCCGGTCGGAGAGTAGAAGTTTTATATACGTGTGTTTCAAGAACTACGTTTCCCAGAGACCTTCGGGGCAGGGGGTGGCTGAGTCACCTGACTAGGATTCTGGAGGTGTAATGGCGGCGCCCGTGCTATGTTCGGGTTGTCCTCAAAGATGTTGGGCATTAGTCTGGGTTTACGGCCGTTGTCGCCATCGAAGAGGGGCTCCGGTTGGGTCCACATGCAACTGGATGAGGGGACAGAGTTCAGTGGCTCAGCAGCCCCTCCACACGGCCCGGAAGCCGAGGAAAGGGTATATTATTTCACACCATTTCTGCCTACCCAGTTGTGAGGTGGAACTGTGGAATCGGGGATATGGCCATTACAACTCAGCCTTAGACGTTGAGGGGGCAGAAGGGTGTTGGGTTATAACCTCAAGCCCTGAAACCTAAAAGAAAACACAAAACAGGTTCTCTGTTAGCCCCACCAGCATATACGTAGTATAACATAAATTACTGTCTTCGAATAGACATATGGGGGAACTCGCAAGCGTGAAATAGCAAGCGTTTTCTAGAATTATGGGCTGTGTAGATAGAAAAGTGCACGGGCAATAGGGGCGGTGACATTAGGAGCAGGACTATATTTAGCTGACATTTATTTGTTCTACTATGGGCTGGCAGTATTCTACAAGTAGAAAGCAAGCCTTTACCTACAAGCTCTGGGTATTGGTGGCTTAATGTCATTACTCAGAAAACATCAGTTATCTGTGGAGGCGTTTTATGTTGAACATGTGTATCTAGTCCTAGAAGGAAGCAGCCAATAAAAGAAATAGTCATATAGCTTTGCTTATTTTGCTAGATACCCCCCTGAACAGCTGTTTATGCTTCGCTACGTAAGATGTAAATACTTTCTTTTTAAATACGGAAACATAAGGCACGTTTCTAATGTTTTGCCTATTCTTTGAGATTGGTTGGCATAATTTTTGCTTTTCTGTTGAAGAAACAGAAGGAAAATGTCCAGAAGTATTCAGTTTCTATTCCTTTCATAAGTTAGATCATTTCCCTGTGAATGGATAGTGTATTTTTCTCTCATGTAATGAAACTGCAAAAGCACTGAAAATACTTCAGTGAATGCCAAACTTCTGATGACTAGTTAGGTTAATTCCTCTCTCATATGGGCTGTGTTTCCAAACTTTCCAAGGAAGGACTTAATCTTCTTGCAGTACCTTAGATAGAGAACTATGTGTGTTGAAATGATTGAAACAAAACGAAACAAAGTGAAGGAAACAGGAATCTATGTAATGGCGGAAAACTGGGAGAAAAGCAGGATAGGAATGTGCATGGGTTTTACAGGGAGTAATCACATTTATAAGAACCTGGAGAGACCTGTGTATAGACCCAACAGAGTAGGAATGGCTGGATAAGAGTGAATACTATTGCATTTAACAGCGGCTTATAACAATCTAGCATAAACAAACAATTAGATCACAGAAACTAGAAGTAATTTGGGGGACAAAAAAATGGCACATGTGATGATTTGGTGTTTTCTTTTGCACAGAGTTTTTTTTTGGAGACAGAGCCTCAAGCTGTCCCCCTGGGTAGAGTGCTGTGGCATCACAGCTCACAGCAACCTCCAACTCCTGGGCTCAAGTGAGTCTCCTGTCTCAGCCTCCCAAGTAGCTGGGACCACAGGCGCCCTCCACAAAGCCTGGCTGTTTTTTGGTTGCAGCCATCATTGTTGTTTGGCAGGCCTGGGCTGGATTCGAACCCACCACCTTAGGTGTATGTGGCTGGTGCTGAGCCTGCACAGTTTTCAAGAGTGTCATCTAGTAGTAATTTGGTACATCTGTTCTGCTCTGGTCATACTTGTAAACAATTGTTACGAGATGGATTCAAAACATGGTTGAGAATATCCTATTTCAATAGTGAGAAGTGAAACTATTTATTTACTGTTGTTTTTCTAGAATCCTTCCATTTATGTTAATTCTAAATAATGTTTTGAAGACCAGATTTCTTCATTTACTGAGTGGTTGATGAGGCAAGAGTGACACCCCATCTCTACTAAAAATAGAAAAACCAGCGGGGCGTTGTGGCAGGTGCCTGGAAGTAGTCCCAGCTATTTGGGAAGCTGAGGCAAGAGGAGTTTGAGGTTGTTGTGAGCTATGATGCCATTTACTTTAAAAAACGCTGCTTTTCCCTTAAGTTGGCCAAGCAGTTATCATCTGCTATCCATTTCTAAATTGTATTAAGATGCCAGATTCTTCCTCTCTATCACCTTCCTCTTTGTACAGTGAACCTCCTTATGCCATGTTGCAAATGAATTTTAGTTTGCCAATCTGATGTTAGGTGTTCATTATGAATTCTTTTTTATTTAGTCACTAATAAAAATATGATACTTTTTTACATCTAAGGATGTAACATTTTAATTAAAAACAAATTTTAAAACAAAATTTTAGTTAAAAACACAAATAGCATGTTAATGTTTGTCGTTTAAGTGCATATAAATTCATGCATGGCAACTGATGTAACTACTTCTTAACCATTATCTTTTTCTCTTTAGCGAACCTGAATGGGCTGCTGTCGTAGGTTTGGAAATTCATGCTCAGATTTCCTCCAACTCTAAACTCTTCTCTGGATCTCAAGTCTGCTTTGCAGCACCTCCAAATTCTTTGGTTTCTTTTTTTGATGCTTCCCTGCCTGGAACTTTGCCGGTAAGGTTTTTATTTAATCCTGTTTCCATTAGAAAATGTTTATGTTGTATTGAACATAGGAAATGATTTCTTTGTTTTAATATCTTGATATAACTTGATGAAACTCTTAGGAGTTTAGGGAGTTGGAATGAAGTGGGATGAACTAAATATTTTCTAATTTTGTTTCTAACTCAGAACATATTCATATGTGTATGAACATTCACAAACACTTCAGAGTGCCTGCTGAATACCAGACACCATGTTATGAACTGGTTCATAAAATTGAGCAAAGAACCTTACCTTTGAGGATTTCAAATACTTAGTAGGGGATATTTGTCTTATAAACAAATTAAGTTCAATTTGTACCTTTCCTGCGAGTGAAAACTATGTTGAACTGAGAATTGACAGGCTGGCATGTGCAGATATACACCTGAGTGCAGTGTGAAGGTAATTTACAGAGAATGGTTTTGGAACCCAGAAGAGGGACACTTAATTCAGTAAAAAGGAGGATGATTGTTTAAAATTAGGGTAGGGGTACATTTGGTTAAGTAAGGGTTGCTGGAAGAAGTGGTATCTGAGCTATTTGAGAAGCCAAGTAGGAGTTAGGCAGATAAATGAAGGAAGAGGAGGAGTCCAGACAGAGGAAATGCATATATCACATTATATTAGCATAGAAGACCAATAATGATTGTGGTTGTTGCAAACTAAGAAACAGTCAGTAATGGAGAAAAGAGCCAACCAGTGTATTCATTTAACAACTCATTTTTACTTGAGCCAAGGAATAACTGGGCCCAGTATACCTATCAGCAAGATTTTTAACACATATTTTTATATACTTGGCTGAATTTTGAAGGAAAGGTTGAAAAGAACAGTGTTAGTATTTGAGTTAATACATAGCTTATGGTCTGTCCAGGACTTATGGTACCAACGGGTTATAGGATTTCTTGCCCTCTTTAGAGGGAATGTAAATGCATGGTGATGATTGGGGTAGGGGTGGGAGAGTGCTATGGGTGAATTCCATACTCTCAAACATTTACCTGCAAGTGAAAGCGGAGTTGAACTGAGTATTGGCAGACATACACTTTTTTCAGTTACTACTCAGAATAGAAGATTCTGGGCAGTACCTTCAAAGTGCCTGCCTTTGGTTGTATTCAGGCATCATCTCTGTCTTGGAATTTTTTCTTTACTTGCATTTTTTTTTATCACAGATGACTCTCATCCCTGCAAACCATATCCTAAGTCACCTTTGATTTGCCATTGGGTCTCTCTGGGGAAAGATAAGTATAGCACTCTCTCTCTCTGACTTATAGTATCTTAACATGGAGAGATTTATTGTTTGTTTGAGAGGAGACAATTTTTCATTTATAAACATATGAATTCTTTTTTGGGCAGAGACTCAGGTATAGTATAAATAAAATAATATCTATTCAGACAGATAAAATGGAAGGCAATTTATCACAACACCATTTCCTTTTTTCTTCTGAGTTCAAAACATTTTTTTCTCTCCCATGGTGGTTAATTATCAAGAGACTAAGCATAATCTTGGAGTTCTTTCTCAGTTTTTCCAGCTAGGAATGTGATATCTAGTAGGGTACTTATTATAGTTCACATTTAGAAACAGATCTGTTTGCAGATAGGCACGTTTTCTGTAAATAGATTCTTCAGTTGTGCCTAAATGTGGTCGATTTTTAGAGACAATTCAAAATAGCTAAAATGCCACATGCTTCACAAGACTTCCTGTCATGCACCAAAGAAGAAGCTGCTTATCCAGTGATAAGCATACCAATAAAACAGTGAAGGGATTTAGGACGTTTGAGCCTTGAGAGCTTGGATTACATTAGTTAAATGGCACACCGAAGCTAGAAAGACAGTTGTACATGCTAGAATTTCTTTTCCTCTTGAGAGCCTACAGCATTCATGGTTTGAGTAGCCTAAACGGGTTATTCTCTCAACAGAGCTGATCTACCTCTTTTTCAGAAATGTTTCTGTCTGTCTTTAAAGGACCTATTTTAGTATATGAACAAAATTATGCCAAAACTCCCAGAATAAAACATAGACATGCAAAACATTTCAAAACCCTGTGATTTACCTCTAAATAGACTCAAAGTGTACTAGACTATTTGGAAAGTTGTCCTTTCCCGAGTCCTGTGGAGATGGTATAGTGAGACACCAATAGCCTGACTCTGCATCTGGTAGCTACTTACAACAAACCAAGAATCTGAGAGGGTGTTTCTACTTCTGAGGATTTGAGTAGAATGTTAAGTTTTTGTTTTGATCAGTTAAGCCAAGAAGTATACGTGATTCCTGATGATGTTCGAAACTGTGCCCAAGGCTCACCCTGGACCCTTCTCTTGTGCTGCTCCTCCCCCCTCTGATTGACTGCTCCTACTCACATGAGGTTTTCCTTCACTCAGCCCTGAAATGTTAGTTTCCCACACTCCATGCCTTGGCTCTCACTTCCTTTTGTTGTGACTAATCTTTTTATCCTCAAAGATCCTATCTCTTCTAGGTAACTAATCTCTGTTACTACTGCTTTACTATATATTTCTATCTGGGTGATTCATCAACATCTTAAATTCAGCGGTTACAATATTGAACCTATTATCTTTTCTCCCCAAAGTTTCACTGCTTCCTGACAAAAGAATAAGCCAACAAGAGGAAGAAATAATCTGTCAAGAAATGGATGTTAGGGTGAGAAAAATATGTATGCGTTGGTGTGTTTGAGATACACACATATATATCAAAGAAGGAGCTAATGTCAGTGGGAAAAAGATGGTTTATTCAATTGATGATTTTGGAAAAATTGGGTTAGCTATTTGGAGAAAACATTCATACTGATTTTATATATCAAAATAAAATTCAAATACATACATGTATGTAAGTTCAATGTAAAATTCAACCTAAAAATATAGAAGAATATTTATTTGTTCTTGAGATGCAAAGAAACTTTGTAAGCATAAAAACAAAGAGAAAAAATTCATCAGGCAAAATAATGGAAATTGAATAGTTATTTATCCAACAAATACTTGGTAGTAGAAATACAGGTTGCTTGAGGGACACATAGGAGAGAGTTCAACACAGACAAAAGGAATTTGCAGTATTGGCCAAATGTAAGACCAGGGAAAACAAGCGTGGTGTTCCATGTGTTGTAGCATAGAATTTGAATATGGACGTTCCAAGAGCTGAAGCTAGAGCAGAAAGCATAGTCTGTACTGTACAAAGTGTAAGTCCTGCTAAGGAGTGCAGATCCCGTCTGCAGAGAGGTGAGAAGACAGGAGAATGCAGGGGCAGAGACTCTGAAGAAGGGAGTGTTTTGAGAAGGAGGGAGAAAGTCAAATGCTGCAAAAAGGTCAAGTAGGCGAGAACTAGGAAGTGTCCAGTGGACTTATGGTTAGAGTGGTGCAGTGGTGGCTCAAGGTAGTCACTGAAATAATTGAAGACAGGAAGTAAGAGTTTAACAAGAGAGAGATTTTATTGTTGATGACTTGTAAAGCCAGGCAGGCCTTGTCCTAGAGACTGTAGGCTCTAGGGTGCAGTGCTTAGATTTTATACACAACTTTTAAGGTGTGTCATTTGCTTCTTAGACATTTCCCAAGATCCTTATCAGGCTGATTAGGTTGTTCCCCAAACAACCCAAGTTAGCATGACATAAGACTACATTTATCTGTCCATGTCCGAAAGTTGCTGACACTGATTAGCCTCTATCTCAAGGCAACCCATTTCCAAGGTCTCAGTTAGCCCCATTCCCATGACAACTCAGGCCAGCCTGACTCACACCAGTCTGAAATGGCCAGAATAGACTAACCTCACCCGCCACCCACCCTGGTCATGTGTAACTACCACCTGACCTAACGTAATAACAAGGATACCCTTTGCCAGAACAGTTTCATTGGGGCGATGGGAGAAGAAGGGAGGTGGCAATAGATTGAGAAATGGGAGGGACACAGAGGAGGAAGTGAGAGAGTATGGGCAGCTGTGTCAAGGAATTTGACCATGAAAGATAGGAAACTCCAGCAGGTAAAAGGAGGCCTGAAATTATGGAGGAAATGTATTATTCATATTTTTCTTAGTATTGGAAAGACTTGAGAACGTTTAAATGCCGATGAGTTTTAATCTCCAATAACATATATTTAAAATTTTATTAAAGAAGGCAGCGCCTATGGCTCAAAGGAGTAGGGCACTGGCCCCATATGCTGGAGGTGGTGGGTTCAAACGCAGCCCCGGCCAAAAGTGCTTTGGAAAAAAAAAAGTAAATAAAACTTAAAAATTAATTGGTTAAAAATTAAAAAAAAAATTTTATTGAAGAGGATGGATCTCGTGTTAAGTGCTCTTGTTGTAATAAAATAAATTAAAAGAAAAATGCTGACAAGAAGGAGTTAATGAAGAAGGGAGAGGCTTTTGATTAATATGCCGGACTGAACACATGCATTTTAATCCATCTCTCTCCCCTCCCCAAAGAAACCTCACTGAAATGATGGTGAAAGAATTTAAAAGTTATAAGTACACAAAAGAATCAGAGAGGAGACCAGAGCTGTGAAAGATAGAAAGATAGTAGGTGGAGGAGGGGCTGACTGAGGCCCAGGAAGAGAGACGCTGGGAAGACTGAGGGAATGGGCCCCACACAACCTGAGAAACGGGCAGGGTGTGGGAGCATCGGGCCCTGGGGAGGCCAGGGTGAGGTGGAAACACAGGCTTGAGTTGGCCCGAACACAGAGCACTTAGACCTGAGGTCCTCTCCCCCACCCTGTGCAGCTGCCCCAGCCCCACAGGCATGTATAGTCTTCAGGGAAATTCAGCAAGTGAATGATTACCCATGGGGACACCTGACAGAGCAGAAGGGCTTGATGGGGTGTCAGACAGTTCACTGACCTCCAGGACCTGCCCAGTCCTTTTCTCTACCTGGCTTCAGAAACTCAGGTGACCTGGTACATCCAGCTCTCCTCTTCTCTTTTTCTTCTGAGCAAAAATCTGCAGGAACTTCCTTGGAGATTATATGTCCATAGGGGATCGCTTGATAAAAAACGCTACTGGTTACCCTTCACTGCTAGAGTGAAGGCCATTGGTCAGCAAGCCCTGAGCATTTATACAGAACTTTCACTCCACGTTTAGTACCTCACTTTAAAATAGAATTTGACAACCAAAAATCCCCAGACATTTGAGGAACTTCTCCAGTGTGATGGAGATAATGTGCAGGGTAAAAAAAATACTTACAAAATTAAAAGCTTTTATAAATATCCGTAGAGAGCTAAGAACGTAGCTGCATCCTTGAAAACAAGAACACAATATACTATGGTTTTGTATTTTTATTTTTTTGAGACAAGAGTCTTACTCTTTCACCCTGGGTAGAGTGCTGTGGCCTCATAGCTCACAGCAACTTCAAACTCTTGGGCTCAAGTAATCCTCTCGCCTCAGCCTCCCAAGTAGCTGGGACTATAAGTGCCCATCATGATGCCTGGCTAGTTTTTTCTATTTTTAGTAGAGACAGGTCTCACTCTTGCTCAGGCTGGTCTTTAACTCTTGAGCTCAAGGGATCCTCCCACCTGTGCCTCCTGGAGTGCCATAGTACTATGTTTGTTTGTTTGTTTTTTATTGTTGGGGATTCATTGAGGGTACAAGAAACCAGATTACACTGAATGCATTTGTTAGGTAAAGTCCCTCTTACAATCGTGTCTTGCCCCCAAAAGGTGTGGCACACACCAGGACCCCACCCCCTCTGTCCTTCTCTCTGCTCTTCCTTTCTCCCACCTCTCCCTCCTCCTTGCTTTCTCTGCTCTCCTCTTTCCCCACCCCCACCATGTCATTAATTGTCTTTAATTGTCCTCAGATCAAAATTGAATACATAGGAGTCGTGCTTCTCCATTCTTGTGATGTTTTACTAAGAATAATATGTTCCACTTCCATCCAGGTTAATACAAAGGCTGTAAAGTCTCCTTTTTTTTTTTTAATGGCTGAATAGTATTTCATGGTGTACATATACTACAGTTTGTTAATCCATTCCTGTGTTGATGGGCATTTAGGCTGTTTCCACATTTTGGCGATTGTAAATTGAGCTGCAATAAGCAGTCTAGTGCAAGTGTCCTTATGGTAAAAGCTTTTTTTTTCCTTCTGGGTAGATGCTCAGTAATGGGATTGCAAGATCAAATGGGAGGTCTAGCTTGAGTCTCTTGCCCATTGATATATGAGATTGTTGGCTTTTTTCGTATGGATTAATTTGAGTTCTCTGTAGATCTTAGTTATCAAGCTTTTGTCTGATTCAAAATATGCAAGTATCCTTTCTCATTGTGTAAATGGCTGTACGGAAGCTTTTCAGTTTCATTAAGTCCCATTTGTTTATTTTTGTTGTTGAAATTGCCACGGCAATCTTCTTCATGAAGTCTTTCCCCAGGCTGATATCTTCCAGTGTTTTTCCTATACTTTCTTTGAAGATTTTTATTTCATGCCTTAAATTTAAGTCCTCTATCCATCTTGAATCAATTTTTGTGAGTGGAGAAAGGTGTGGGTCCAGTTTCAGTCTTTTACATGTGGATATCCAGTTCTCCCAGCACCATTTATTGAATAGGGAGTCTTTCCCCCAAGGTGTGTTCTTATTTGATTTATCAAAGATTAGGTGGTTGTATGATGTTAGTTTCATTTCCTGGTTTTCTATTTGATTCCAAATGTCTTTGTCACTGTTTTTATGCCAGTACCATGCTATCTTGACCACTATAGCTTTGTAGTACAGCCTAAAATCTGGTATGCTGATGCCCTTGGCTTTGTTTTTATTCGTAAGAACTGCCTTAGATTTACGTTTTTTTTTCTGGTTCCATACAAAATGCAGAATCATTTTTTCCAAGTTTTGAAAGTACAATGTTGGTATTTTAATACCAATTGAATCTGTAGATTGCTTTGGGAAGTATAGACATTTTAACAATGTTGATTCTTCCCAGCCATGAGCATGGTATGTTCTTCCATTTGTTAATATCCTCTGCTACTTCCTTTCTTAGGGTTTCATAATTTTTTTTTGTAGAGATCCTTCACCTCTTTTGTTAGGTATATTCCTAGATATTTCATTTTCTTTGACACTGTGGTGAAGGGTGTTGTGTCCATTTATTAGCCTCTCATCTTGGCTGTTATTGGCATACAGCCAATACAAAGGCTACTGACTTGTGGACATTGATTTTATATCCTGAGACATTACTGTATTTTTTGATGACTTCCAGGAGTCTTGTGGTTAAGTCTTTGGGGTTCTCTAAGTATAAGATCATATCATCAGCAAGGAGGGAGAGTTTGACCTCCTCCGCTCCCATTTGGATGCCGTTTATTTCCTTGTCTTGCCTAATTGTATTGGCTACAACTTCCACAATTATGTTGAATAGTAATGGTGACAGAGGACAACCTTGTCTGGTTCCAATTCTAAGAGGAAAACCTTTCAGTCTTACTCCATTCAGTAAAATATTAGCTGTGGGTTTATCATAGATAGCTTTGATCAGTTTCAGAAATGCCTATACTCTTCAGTGTTCTAATTAGAAAAGGATGCTGGATTTTATCAAATGCTGTTTCTGCATTTATTGAGAGGATCATACGGTCTTTGTTTTTGCTTCTGTTAATACAGCAGATAAGTTTTTGGACTTGTGTATGCATCCCTGGGATGAAACCTACTTGATCATGATATATGACTTTTGATGATAAGCTATAATCTATTGGCTAAGATTTTGTTGAGAATTTTTGCATCTATGTTCATTAGTGAAATTCTCCTTTTTAGTTGGGTCTTTTCCTGGTTTTGGTATCAGGGTGATGTTTGCTTCATAGAATGTGTTGGGGGAAGATTCCTTTCTCCTCAGTTTTTTGGAATAATTTCTGCAGTATGGGAATAAGCTCTTCCTTGAAGGTTTGATAAAATTCTGGTGTGAAGCACTCTGGACCAGGGCATTTTTTTGTTGGAAGATTTTTGTATTGTTTCTTTAATCTCAGTGCTTGAAATTGGTCTGTTCAGGAGCTCTATTTCTTCCTGGCTAAGTCTAGGGAGAGGATAGCAAACAGAATGGAAATGAGATCATAGACATTAAAATTATGGTGCCCCTTTCTACCTGCTCCCCCAAGAAGCCCCCGGAGAGTTCGAAGAGAAAGTCCAGAAAATCTTCCAGAGAGTAAAACAAATGTGCAGTGAATTGGGCTATAGAAGTAGAAAATAAGAAAATTAGAGAATCAATCCAGGAAGCTCAATATACGATCAGTGAGAGTTGCATAAAGAGAGAAGACAGATGAGAGGAAACTAGTAAACAAAATACATGGATTCATTTCCTGGAATTGAAGGACATTGTGTCTCCAAATGGAAAAGGCCTGCCAATTAGCGAGCACTAGGAATAAAAATAGTCTCACATGCAGGCATGTCATGAAATTTATGAACACCAGGGATAAAGATAAGATTCTACCGCTTACAGAAAAGAATAAAGAAGCCAGGTCACATGCAAAGGACAGGGAGTCAGAGAGATATGGGACTTCTCAGCAGCAGCACTTGAAGCTAGAAGAGAACAAAACAGTGCCATACAAATTCCTGGAGGAAAAAATCATTCTAACCTAGAATTCTGGACCCAGCTCTATCAATCTGGTATGACAATAAAATGATGATATTTTCTTTTCTTTTCTTTTTTCTTTTTTTTTTTGAGAATGATATTTTCTGATAGGCAGACTGAAAATTTTAGCCTTCTGGCCACACCTGTAATCCTAGCACTCTGAGAGGCCAAGGTACTAGCATCCCTAAAGCTCAGGAGCTTGCGACAAACCTGAACAAGAGAGAGACCCTATCTCAACTAAAAAATAGAAAAACTAGCTGAGCATTATGGTGGGTGCCTGTAGTCCCAGCTACTCAGGAGGCTGAGGCAGGAGGATCACTTGAAGCCAGGAGTTTGAGTTTTCTGCGAGCTAGGCTAGCATAGGGTGACCAGATTCTACCATCTGTAAGGCAAGATAACATGGCGGGGGGCAGGGGGGTGGCGCGGGACAGGGGATGGGTGCAGGGCAGGGCCTGACAACAAGGCAAACTTTGATAAGCAGTTCTCGATAATCACTTCTCAGCAATTATTTATTACAGTTTAACATTATAAAATTAACAAAAATAATATAAAACTCATATTCTGGTGAAATAGCCATATGGCGGCTGAAAACTGTATATTCCCTTCTTGTTCTCCAGCCCGTTCTGCATTCTTTCCAAAAATCGGGACTTTTTTAAAACGCCGTGGGACGCAGGACAAATTGTTGAAAAGCAGGACTGTCCCGCCAAAATCAGGACGTCTGGTCACCCTAGGCTAGCACCACAGCACACCAGCCTGTGTAACAGAATGAGATTATGTCTCAATTTAAAAAAAAAAAAAAAACACTTTTTTGTGGTTCCATTATCCTGTGAACCTGTTGGAGTAGTAAATATGTTCCAAGTTTCCAGCTCTACAGCAGGCCCTGAGGCCTGTGGGGAGAGGAGCGAGCTGGGCTCCAGAGTAAGGGGCTCCAGAATGAGCAACTGAGGAGCTGGGATAGCAGGCATCTAATGTTCCTGTAGAAGAGAGAGATTTTCATACAATCTGGCGTCTTTGAGAAACATGAGCAATGGGTACTAAAGAAACTGAAGCCAATGAGAAAAATGAAAGATAGTAGTTCTAGGAAAAACACAGTGTTTGTGAGAGGAAATGCAATCATAATATGCTTGATAGCTCAGGGGGAAATATATTTTAGTAATAATAATAGAAACACCAACTTCTGATTTAACGAAAAACTGGGATGTAACTTGAATAGTGGAAAATAAAAAAACTGAATTATCTTCCAAAATTGAAATTCATATTCTAAATTGACAAAGCAAGAAAAAGTTAACATAAATATGTTTTAGGAACATGGTTGACCACTGACAAGAGGACGCCTCTTTCTCCTTTTTAGGCCGCAAGCCTGAAGATTGGTTTTATTTTGTTTTGTTTCACTGGAGCAGGGGTGGGAGATGGGGTTGTTACTGACTTTGTTTTGTTTTAATTAGGCCATGAGTAAAAGATTTGGCGCTCCTAAGAGACGTAGATTATTAGTCAAAGGGGTTTTTTAACAAGGTTTCTTTTTATTTTATATACAAGATAATGTTCAGTAATAACTAGATGTTACCTGTATTGGTTTCTCAGCATTCTACTGGTAAAATTTTTTGTGTATATCTCAAAGTCCAAATAATGAACCGTCTAACCCATCTTTGCAACTCTCAACCTTACCCTAATATTAAGAAGAATAGATTCCTCCACGTTCTAGATCAGGCATCCTCAGACTATGGCCTGCAGGCCACATGTGGCCCACCTAGGACATTTATCTGGCCCGCCGGGTATTTTTGCTGCCGTTGCTGTCCTGCTTAGCAGCTAACTCGTCCCAGGGCCCACAGTCCAGCCCTCCAACAGTCTGAGGGACAGTGAACTGGTCCCCTGTTTAAAAAGTTTGAGGACCCCTGTTCTAGATGCAACCATTCTCAAGCTTCTGTGTGTGATGGGTGTCTCTCCTTCCCTGAGGGTAAAGTGATCTGCAATTCTTTTTTCTACTTGACTTTATGGTAGAACATTACTCAGCTAATCCCAGAATGGCACTTAGGGCATATTTTATTTTTGAATAGAAATACAAGAAAGTAGCAAGCCTGGGTCAGTTCTTATGATAGAGTAAGATATAAACACGTCACAGAACGTCTCATATTGTTATTCTCACACTGTGCTTCTGACATCAGTTATCTCTTGGGAACGGAATGGGCCAAGTCTTATGGCTCCAGGTTTTAAAAACAAGTACAGAATGTCATTGTGATAGTTTGTTAAGTCTGTCCTTTTCCCAGATTAAGGAAGGATTGTAACATGGAAGATGGCCAGCGGCTTTGCCCAGAGGTGATGGATTTTCCAAAGGTTCCCTGGCATAACATATGATATAAAAATAGGAAGGTAAATGCCAGACAAGACGGCTCACAGATCTGAAGGTGGGTGCTGCCCTGGACAAGACCAGACATAGGAAGGGGCGGGGAGGGGTGGGGACCTGCTATTTTGCTGCTTTTCATTAGCAATTATTTTAAAATTCATGCCTATAATATTTTGTTCAAAAAAGTCAAAGGTGAGCTAAAGGGAATAAATATATAAGGGAGGGGGAATCACTGCTAGAATAAGGCTCCTGAGAAAGCAGGAGATGTCTGTTGGGCACATGGAAAACATTCTTTCTCGCGCTGTAACCCTCAGGGAAGGTGTGACCCTCCTCCCCTGAGTGCAGGTGCGTTCTGAGGTTTGTCGTGGAAGGCTGGGGAAGCGCCTACCTGATTTCTTCTCCTTTTCTAGCAAACACTGTTTGTCACAGCTCGCTCGCTCTCCTTTCTGGTGCCTTCCTGTGTTAGTATCTTTTATGTTCTGGGTCTGCGGATGATGAGCTCCCTCGGTCTCTGTGCACCTCCAGCTGTTTCTGCTTCTCTCTCACTCTGGAATGATAGCGGAGAATTCTAAGTTGGCATTTATTTCCCCTCAGCGCTTTGAAGACGTTATTTCATTGCCCTCAGGCATCTATTATTGCTGATGAGACGCCTGCATCCTTTGTAGGTAATCTGTTTTCTCTCTCTGATAGCTTTAGCCAGGATGTGTCCAGGTATGGATTTGTTTTTATTTATTCTGCCCCGCGCTCAGTGTGATTTTTAACTTAAGGGCCATAGCCTGGACGATGGTGGTACCTCCAGGGGGATGACTTTCTGGTGGCCTCTGCCAGGGCCCACTGGGCTTTACTGGATGCACCAGGCTCCATGTTAATTTCTCAGTCCCCAGCTGCCACACCACTTAGGTAGTACGAGTGTCAGGCCCCATACCTAAGCCAGATACAGGGTCGGGGGCTCTGATTTCTCAAGACTCCTTTCCACCCATGGCCTGAGGTGGGGTCCATCTTCCCTATCCACTCCTCCAGGGGGTGGCAGACTTCCTCACTGAACCGGGGTTTTTTGGCTCACAGCTTATGCAAGGAGCTATCCCAGCTCCCTCCCTCCCCACATAAGCTCATAGCCTTGACTTTTGCTTCTGAGGGGCTTTATATGACCGACATATGGGGTCCCTTCAACCCGTTTGACAGTCATGAGAGCAGTACAAGTGTCTCACATGTCCGTGGTGCTTGTTGGGCAGCAGGTGCCACGCTGGGCACTTTCCACGTGCAGCTTATTCTGACTTCGTAACAGCTCTAGGCGGCAGTTGCTGTCACTGTCATAATTAGAAAGAAAACAGAGAAGCCAGATTCGAGCCCAGAGTGTGGCTTCCAAGGTCAGGCTCTTCACCCCTTTGCTGCCCTGTCTCCTGTGGTTCCCCCAGGGTGCCAGGTGGTGGTAGGTTCCCACGACTGCTGTGGCCGTGGGGGCTTTTCTTTTTGCTTTGGGCTTGGCTCTGTGTGTGTCTGCACACGTATACATGGACGTGTGCACAGACACAGTTTGTTCGTGAGTCCACTTTGTTTCTGTGCCGTCTCCCTGCCCCTTCCCCGGCGCGTCTGCACCCCACCTCTGCTCAGGCCGCTGCCTGGCCCTGTGGTCACACTGCTCCCTCCGCCTTCTCCTTAGTGACCCTTCTCAGTGGTTTTAGGACCACAGGTATTTTGTCTTCTTTTGCCTTAGTTTTAGCATTTTATAGTATCTCATCATAAATCTTCAGACTGAAAAGGTCATTCAGCTCATTCTGCTGCTTACAGGCAGGATTACAGCGGCACTAAGAACAGCATTCTTTGTTTTTATTAGTGGGGATTCAGCCGCACTCATTCCTTTGATCTAGTAAAACCCCTTACTGTGGTGCAAGATCTTCCTTGATTTATTAAGTCATCATTCTCCAGTAACAGAGCATCCTAGGTTGTTTGCTTAAAGTTAGTTATTTCCTATTTATCCATGTCATCCCTATTTCTCTGCTTATAATGCTTTGTATATGGATGTGAAATGGGAAAAGAATAGGAAAGAAAATATATGTGTTAGATAAAATGTCAGGGGATTTACAAGTCCTATTTGTTTCATAATTGGCCAAATGTTTCCAGGGAGGGTGAGACTGCAGCAGAGCATCAAGTTGTCCTGAAATGTCCAGACCTGCGTGTTTTCTCTCTCTCTCTCTCTCTCTCTCTCACACACACACACACACAACATTCACTCTTTGTGTCTGGAAATGCTTGTCCCCTTCTGGTATCAGTCCTTATGTAGGAGAAAGCAGACAGAGGACACTGCTGGCTCTGCTGTTGCTGCCTGGTGGGGAGGGACACTCAGCATGGCCCGGGAGATGGCTTCTCCTGATCATCAGGCTGCGCTGCATTAGATTAGTGAGAAGCAGGTGGCTCTCCTCCGTCTTGCTCCTCTGAAAGCTCTTATCTGTACAGACATAGAATTCCCTAGCAACTGTGACTGTCTCCTGTTTCTAGAACTGGAAAGAAGATTATAGAAGCTGTTTTTCACACATATATGCAAGAACATTCGCTTCTTTTCTCAGGATCAGCCTGTCTAAAAAAAGTATTTGGGGCTTTCCATATCAAAGGTGTTTAGAACCGGCCTTGGCAGCTATGCAATGAAAACTGGAGCCGTTGTTTACCACATTTTACAAACCTTTTTTTTATTCACAATAGAACATACTATTATTAGCAAGAAGAGAAGGGGAATGGAGATGGGAATAAATAGGATATGAATAAATAGGACGTGATGCCTGCCCTCTGGGAACTCGCAAGCCGTGCAGATACTGCGCTGTGCGCTGGAGATTCGGTCTTAGACACATGTACGCAGATTGCACCAGAAGGGGACTTGTCTCCCTGAAGAGATGACAGTGTGAATGCTTCTGTGAAATACTTACAGACCAATTTATTTTTTAAATTTCTTATGACAGGTTTATTTAAAGCTAGATAAATCTGCAATATTGTAGTTCTGTGAACACAGCAGATATTAGTAATCAGTTATGTTTTGAAGGACCTAACAAATTTAGAAATATTTGACTAGTCTAGAAAGCATCAGACTGAAATGCCTTCCTGACCCTGAATTCTTTCTATTTTAATTTTTACTTTGTTTATTTATTCTTTGTGACCCTTAATTCTAAATGTAATTACAAAGTTATCTTTAATTCAGAACCTAGAAATGAAATTCAAGAAAACGTCATTAGAGGAAAGAGTTTAAAATGCATACATTTGTCATCAGATCTATATTCATCTCTCTGTCCACGCTTAGATGATGTTTAGTTGACTAAGAAGACAAAATGCGACAGTTTTCTATTAATTTTTTTTTCCATTTCAGTGATTTGCTGTAATGTAATCTGCAGGATGTATAATTACATTGTGTTCTCAGACTTGATTCTTGCCTGTCACTCTCCTAGTCACGTTCATAGTTTTCCTTCTCTCCCCAACAAAGAGTTCAGCTTTTCAGGGGGGAGGTGTTTTGCCCTTTGACCCTTGCCCCTCTAAAAGAGGTGTGTCTGTGAGCTCATACCCACAGATGAACTTTCAGCTCCAACCCTCTCCTTACGGTCCGGACTTGCCTTACAATGTCGTTAACGGGATGTGTCCTGTGAACTCAGATGACTCCTGACGATGATGGGCGTTCACATTCAGCAGCAGCATGATCTCACCGCCCTTCTGTGTGGGGAAGCCGTTGACTCCTTCCTTGCCACAGTCTTTCTAACTTTCAGTGCATTCATGAAAGCCTCTCTTTTTACAACCATTTTCGCTTCTCCCACCTTTCTGCCAGTTTTGCAGGCAGTATTCCCACATGAAATCTAAGGGTATTAATAATAATGCTTCTACTTTCTGTCAGTATCTGTTTGTTTCATACACTTGATTGGCCATTTTTTTAATTCATGTTGCTTATAGAGATTTCTGAGTTTTATTAAAGTTCTAGAAAGTAGCTCCTGGATCTTTCTTAGGCCTCTTGCCAGTGCCTTGCATAGAACACGTGGCATACACCCCGGAAAAGATATTTTGCCGCATACTTGCACTCACACACGTGTGTACATACTCCAGGAGTTCATGTGAAAGAATTTTCCAGGTGTCTAAAACCCCTTTGATATGTTTCAACCTCTTTATGGAAATCTTTCCTTCTGGCTTTTAAATAGGGTATATTGAACATGAAGTACTGTACTTTGCTGTGTAAAGTGTACGTCTGTGTATAACCCATGTTTTGACCCAAACTTTCAGGAAAATACCCCTTAAGAAAGTGGCCAGCTATCGGATGGGAGAGACACAGCTGGAGGGTGCTAAGGCTCCCTGGGTAAACATGCAGATCGCACTGCCCTCCCATAACCACCCACTCTGTGAAAGCTGCTCCTCCCCTCTGTCCAAGGACCCCTTCTTTCCTCACTATGTCAGGGGCCACAGCCAAGATGGCAGGGTATGTGGCCAGTGAGACAGGAATTTCTGAGGTCACTCACTCCATGGGCAGCCAGGCGAGTCCATAAGGCCTGCCCAGGACTCTTGGTCCCCTCCATGTGGCCAGGCCTCAGGCCTTGGCCCTCATGATCCCACTTGGCCGTGGCCCACCTTGCCAGCCCCACCACTGCCCCCTATCCTGATCACAGCATTTGGCAGAGGCCACTCCAGCCCACTCCCACAGGATACCAGATCCTCCTGGACTGGAAACCGCACACTTGGCAGGTGCAGGCAGGAGAGCGCAGCAGCTGTGGGAGGCCCGCTGGGCTCCCCTACTCCCAAGTCACGCTAACCATGTATAATTCACATCCTTCCTTTTGCCTTCAAAAATTGGGCAAAAATATACACAGTATACATAGCAAAGTATGGCACCCTTTTTGTTGATTACTCAAAGTTATCAGTGACACCAATAGTGCCCTCCAGGGCAATTGAGGTGCATAAAGCTATCTGATCCTACAGTAAAGGTCTAAAGGTACTATCGTTTTTAGGTTTCGTATTACAGTCTGTACTTGCTTTTATAGACTTTTGCCCCTCACCCTCTTTTGAAGCTACTGTCAGTATATTTGACTACGAATCCCTCCCTGCTCATTTTTCACTTCTCAATTATTATTTCTGATCTGCAGTAGCTTGGAACGTCAGATTATCACGTCTGTTAGTATAAATAAGAGCAAGACTCAGAGTAGAGACTTGTCCTACAAAATAAAGTACCTGGATGTTATGAAAGCTGTTTAGCATCAGGAAGCTATTAACCTATAAGTCTAGAAGAGGAGGAGATTCTGGAAATCCTCACTTCAGGCCTTTTAATTTAGAGACGAGAGAACTGCAATTGTGACGTGCCCATGATCACACAGTTTCTTAACAGCCTACCCAGATTAGAACCTAAGCTTCTTGTTCCCAATTTAATAGTCAGCTTCTACTGTAGGAGTTGCTAGGAGTCTGATTTAGTAGGTGGCTGCTCTTCTGCAAGTGTCGTATATGTGTCAGCAGACATCTCCAAACGTTAACCCTGTTAACAGCTTCATATGTCATGTGTTTATAGATGTGTGCCCACGTGCTCATGAACATACAGGGGCTGTGGTGTGACTGCACCACATTGATGCTGATTGTATGCACTGTGTATCATGAGATCTGAACCTAGGGAGAGAGAAGAGAGTAGAGTGCGAGGTCAGAAGAAGAAATGGGAAAGGAGCGCCAACCCAGCACCCAGTTCAGTGCCCCATGCACGAGCTTCCCCAGACGCACCAGTAAGAGAGCAGCTCTGACTGGGCAGCTCTCAGCGGCACGTACCACCAGGCAGACCGCGGTCATAAGGGAATATTCTTTCAGGATCTTTTCTCCCCACTTCCTTCTGGGTAGTTTTCTCTACACTCTTTCCTGGGTCACTAATTCTCCCTTTTTTGTATCTGTTCCTTAATATACCCATCGAGTGTTTTATTTCACTGATGGTATCTTTCACTTGTAGAAATTCCATTTTTCTCCTTTAAATCTCTCTTATCTTTTTGAAAGCATCATGTTCCCTGTCCACATATTCAGTCCTTCATTTCTTTAATAATTTTGTCTGCTTATTTTATAGTCTGTGTTCAGTAATTCTGTTACTTGAAGTTCTTGGGTGATCTTGTTCTGCTTTTTGTCTGCAGAGTCTGGCTAATGGTAGATGATTTTCCTGTACGTTTTGTGATTTTGGAGTATGAAGTCGTGTTTGACGGAGCCTCATTAGTGGGAGTCGTGTTGAGAGTGAGGCCCTCCGGAGAGCTTTTGCATGGTGCTCCAGGTCTAAGCCAGAGCCATTTTTCGTGTTTATCAGTTAGCTTGAGAGTTCCTGGACCACAGCATTAGTAAATTTGGCCCTCAGCCTGTCTGAGAGCAGACTATCAATTCTTAGGGCAGACTATTTTTTTCCCCCTTAAACCTGAAGTCTGGGTTGAAACTTTAGTAAGGCTGAAAGCTTACAAGAGGGAACAGGGGTGTAACCGTGTAGCTGGGGCTGCGCCAAGGCTGTGAATAAGGGTGACTCAGAGACTCAGAATGGGGAGGAAGGGCATCTTTAAACCTCTCTCTGGCTCCCTGTCCCTCTGCCGCCCAGATACCCCTCCCTTCTCCGTGCAGTTCTCTGCTGCTTTGTGTGCACCGTGGTTGTTCAGTGCCGTTGAGGCTGAGATCAGTGCACATCTGCACTAATGTCTGTCCTTCTGTCACAGATGTGAATTGAGTGACTGAGCTCTTTCCACATTCCCCAGATGTGCAAGGACACACTCTCTCACCTGTTGCCTTTAAAGGTTATGATTTTTCAAAAGGAAGCTGATCCTTAATAAATCATTCCCTTATCTTCGTGTAGAAATGATGATGCCATCTCATTCTTCTCAAGGAACAACACAAGGCAATGTGGTAAAATTGAGGGGAGCAGCCGGCTCTCGCTGGAGGAAGCAGTGAGGAAATGCAGGTTCATTTTCCTCTCCATCCCAGCCTGGGGAACCTGGTCTCCTCCCCAGGAGAACCTCCCAGGTCCCCAGAGCATCTCTCCGACTCAGCTGCGTCTCTCAGAAACTCTGCGCTCCTGGTAGCATGTTCCTTCCCCAGAGGCTCCTGACCCCAAATCCTCCGGTGTGTTTGGAAAGGGCTTTTCGCTCACTTCCCCATCCCTGTATCGGTTTGTTTTCCTCAAAAAAATATGCACTTAATGAAATAGACAGCATAATAATAAGCCCTTCATAGGGAAGCTAGTGCTGTACTTAGAACATTTCCCTGCTCAAAGTGAATTTTATACGCTGCCACACCAAAAACAGAAGCAGCCCCTTATCCGAGGCTTTATCTTCCGTGGTTTCAGTTACCCACAGTACCTACCGGACAGTAAGATATTTTGAGAGAGGCCATATTCACATAACTTTTATTATAATGCATTGTTTTAATTATTTTATCAGTGGTTATTCTTGGTACTCTCTTTGTAGAATTTATAAATTAAACTATCATGGGTACGTGTGTACAGGGAGGAATGGTGATAGGGTTTGGGGCTATCACGGTTTCAGGCATCCACCTGTTGTGTTCAGGGGCCTTGGAACACATCCTGCATGGATAAGGGGGGACTGCTGTACTAGAAAGGGAGGTGGGAGTGTGGAGAAAATCAAATAGAAGAACACTACCCAAGATCCCCGTGAGTACAAAAGCTAAGGGGCCTTTTGGTGATATAAATATGTAGTAGTTAAAAAAAAGCAAAAACCTGGCAGTGTTCTGTGACATTGTTTTTGTCTCTGCCATTTAGGTAGTTCCTACAGGCTTTGTCCCGGTGATTTATATTAGGAGGCTATAATAAAAATGCAGCCTGAAATCATGCAGCTGGGTAGCATTCATTTTTCTTCCACGGTTGGCTCTAAAACTTAACAAATTACAGAAAACCTGGAAAAGCTCTTTTCCTCACAAGAAATGCATGTCTGGCCGTGGCACCTGCCCTTTGGGGTTCTTTCTGCTTCTTGGCATCCTTGGTGATGTTGTGGGGATTTCTAGAGGGGTTTTATGAGTATAGCTGTGGCATAATGACATTTGATAACAGCGGACCTCTGATACATTGGTGGTCCCATAACATTCTAATGGAGTTGAAAAATTCCCATAGTCTGTTGACATCATGGCCATCGTGTTGTCAGAGCAACAACACATTACCTTGTCTATGTGTAGATATGTTCATATACACAAATACCTGCTGTGTGTACCAGCTGCCGACAGTATTCCGTATGGTACCATGCTGTAGAGGTGTGCAACCTTAGAATATTCACATAATGATAGGATTGTCTCGTGATGCGTTTCTCAGAGTATACACGTTTGCCTGTCATTAAGCAATGCATGACTATCCTAGAAAAGAGTTTCAAAGGAGGTATTGTGCAGTTTTAGGGGGTCAAGACAAATAAGAACTCTTCTCTTGAATCAGAACCAATTGAAAAGTCAGCATAGAAGTCGGGCAGATGGAACATACCAGCTTTATTACTGATACTACCAAGTTAAAAAATGCAACTTGGTATGTAGCCAAATGGCTTTTAGTACTTTCTGCCTACATTGAACTCAGCTCTCTGAGACTGTGGGAGAAGAACTTCTCCACTTGTAGGAGAAGAACCTGCTTCTGCAGAAAGCTTATCACGTGGTCAGAGTCGACCAGACTGTCTCATCTCTGGGGCCACACTGATCAGAAAGAACTCAGGGAGGCTTTGTGCTGATGAGTTATACTGGAAGCTTATAGCAGAAATGGTCAGCCAGAAGGGCCAACCCACATGTACTTGGTTCCCAAAGTCACTTGTCAGAAAAGCCATTCCTCTTTGGAGGATAAGAGAGTATGGAGCAGAAAGTCCTGCCACATGGGAATGTGGGGGCTGGGGATGGATGTTGCCTGAATTCCGCCCTCAAAAGCAGGAAGCCAGATTTACATCATGTCTGGAAGTAGAATTGAGACATTCTTTCTGATTGGGTCCTGCAGAATTCTTTGTCTACACCACGATTATATGCCCTTGTCATCTACTTGATCTTTTTTGTATGTGTTTTCAGCTTCTCGTTTAATATTGGAGGAGGAGGGGAGAATTGGCTATCTTCTACACTGCAGCATCTTGGGGATTTTTTTTCCTTAGCTCTCTTTAAAATCTTGGATAAGTTACGAAGTGACTTTGCCATTGGCATCCCGGAGGAGACAAGTGTAGGCTTGGTGATTCTGGCATAGGTAGGCAGTCAGGCCAGGCTCCTCTACAGAGCATCCTGTTCCTCGTGGCAGAGGGTTCTTGCTCGTGAGCCTTTGTGTTTCCCAGCCTTCCATCATGGGGGTGCATCACTGTAATAAGGACTGGAGCCGGGGCAGGGAGAATAAGTGGAAATCAAAATACATTAGTGTTCTCAGGAGCCTTAAAATACCCTATTCCAAATTTTGATTCATGAATCTCCTTTCACAAGTATAGAAGCAAGAAGCATAATCAATCAGGGGCCTTTGTCACGCTCTGCAGCTTTCTTAGGAGATGCAGACAGGCAATAATCTGTCAATAGCATTTTGAATTTCCAGGGGATTAGCCAACTCACAGGCCACCCTGGTGAGCAAGGCCAGGGGCTCCAACCCCAGTTGATAGGAAAGGAAACTGTGGGCCTAAGTGACCTCCCAGGGAGGTCAGGAACCAGCTAAAATTAGAAGTGAGAATCGCCTCATTCCCATTCTTAGCATAAAGCCCCAGACTAAGTTCCCTTCTGCAACGTTTGCTAATTGTTCATTTCTAACAAAACATAGCAGGAGATTTTTCTTTTAGAGCTGGTTGTTAACATCTAAGATGCCTGTAGTCACTCATAACCTTTGTTTACTTAGCTAGCTAGCTGTCTTATCTACCTCACTTCCTATTCTCTTCCATTTTCACATCTATGCAGAGTCGTTAATGTGTATGAAAGCGCTTCCTAAACTCTCAAATGGCATGTACATCTTATTGGTATTATCATAATACTGAGATTTTTAACTTTGCACAGATACAACACAGGTAATTCCATTTCATAGGGGCCAACAGAGGGGGGCTGGGAGAGGGGCGGTACACGGTTACGTAACACTTTCCTGAAATAGCTTAAGATGGCGTGCGTTCACAGCAGCATGAGTGACAATTAGTATGAAGTTTTCCGCCATTGATGTGTTTCAGAGAAGCAGAGATTGGGAAATGTACATGTACATGACCTAGCGAGGCAACAGGAAGAAAGCAATCATAGAAAGTAAGATGCGCGTCCAGCTTTGGGGGACGCTAAAAGTCTTTTCAACCAGAAAATATATAATTGGGGAAAATTAATTTTCTACCAGGTAAAAGAAGAATTTTTTTTTCATATCTATGGTTATACACACACACGCACACACCAGAGTGTCTGTTTGCAGGATTATATACTTCCCTATAGATACTGCAGAATTCTCTGTTAACAGATTTGGCTTGCCCCATACTGCATTACATACAAATTAGCTTTAATATGTCACATAACGTAATTGAATCTGTGGCACAGGAAAGTTTAGACAGACTTCATATATAGAACGTTTTCTTTCTACAACCGCTTTTCATCAACAGTAAATGCAAGCTTCCGGCTCAGGTGCGGTCTGAAGTTAGCATCAGCTTCCCCAGCTCTTGTCTCCTTTAGCGCTCCACCCCCCCCCCACCCTGTCTCTTTGTAGTTAATATACTCCTTGAGTTTTGTGTGGGAAGCAGCATCTTACCCAGGTGGGAGAGTTACCTAGCCTTTC
>NW_003852436.1:11506134-11523852 GCF_000181295.1 Otolemur garnettii | reverse complement strand
AGCTCACAGCAACCTCCAACTCCTGGGCTCAAGCAAGTCTCCTGCCTCCGCCTTCCAAGTAGCTGGGACCACAGGCACCCGCCACAGTGCCTGGCTATTTTTTTTGTTGTTGTTGCAGCCGTCATTGTTGTTTGGCAGGCCCAGGCTGGATTCGAACCTGCCACCGTAGGTGTATGTGGCTGGCGCCTTAGCCACTTGAGCCACAGGCACCAAGCCGATACAGTACTGTTATTGAAGACACAGTTCCCATTCATGTTTCCACAGTTGTCTCAGTATCATTATCCTTTCTTTTTTTTTTTTTTTTTTTTTTGAGACAGTCTCACTTTGTTGCCCTAGGTAGAGTGCCTTCTTCCCTTTTTCTTTCTTTCCCTTCCTCTCCTTCCTTCTCTTTTCCTTCCTTCCTTTCTTCCCTTCCTTTCTTTCGTGACATTTACATTTTTGAAATGTCCAGCCCAGTTATTTTATGTAATTATCTACTCTTGAAGCAAACATAATGAAGGAAATAGGGATTTGTACTATGAGAATGTGGCTTTTTTTTCTTTTTCCTTTTACCTTCCATGATTTCATGGCTTACCAGGAAGCCTCTAACAAGATGCTATCTTCCTACTGGATGCATAATATTAAAAATAGCTTTTTCTTCCTAAAAATCTATGTCCTGAAAGACTGTTCCAAAGACTCATTTCTCAGGACATTTGTGGGACACAGAAGATGCCCTTTTGGCAGAATGGCATGTGCCTCTTGGAATTTGTTTCTGATATTCACAGGCCTTATTCCACCCCATCCTGTATCCATACCAATAGCAAACACCCAACTGCTCTTCTTACATAGAGTTTGGTTGGTTCAAGCCAGTTGTTTTGTTTTCTACCAATAGTCAGATCTTTCAGTTTAATGCTAATCTTTCATATAGGGAAGAAAGTAGATCTCACTCTGATCATTAGAGCTTTTCAGTCTCAAAATTATTGTTTTTTATTACGTTGACTACTCTTGAGGTTTCAGTTATGTGAAATACTTTTCATTCCATCCAGTCGCTCCTAGTGTAGAGTCTCATGAGTAAATTTTAGGACAGGTCAGAAAAAAATTGGCAGTTTCAGTATGGGAACAAATCTCAAACGAATGGGTTTATATGCTTTAGCCTTTTCAATGTATTTTTTCCCCAGAATGTGACCTTGTTTGAAAGCCTTTTTAATATTAATATACTTCTAAATTTTTAATATTTTTTTTAGTTATAAGAGAAAAATAAATATTCAGACTTGCAGCAGGGAAGATCTTTCTCCATTAAAGATCCTGGCCACATCCCAAAGTTTCATTCAAAAAGAACTGAGAAAGGATACCCAGAAAAAAATAAGGTCAGAGAGAACAGAAGCCTTCTCAAGGAGACCCCCAAGGATACACCTCTCAGCTGTTAGGACTTTGTAGAAACTTAACTTCCTGGGACCTGGAGGCTAATGCTTGCTTCTCTGAAAGCCCAGGGTACTGTAAAAGTCGGAGCCCCCTTTCCGGCTTGATTCAAACTGACCAATGAGAAAGGTACCCATGGGCTGGAGCTTTTTGACTGGGGATAAAAAGAAGACTGAGCTAGTAGGGTTGGGGGAGGGGCGCGGGCCATTTTGAATTCTTCTGGGATGCTGGCTGAAAGAAACTGTTGGGGTGCTCTTCCTCTCCACTGGGCCTGTCCTACTGCAACAGAACAGTGTCTTGAGTGTTTGGTTTTGTCTTTTCAGTTGATTCCCACGTCCACTCTATGGCTTTATGCATGTCTTCTCTATCAGCTCTCTTGAATTTTAAAAGTAGCCACTCTCTTAGGAGACAGGAAGGCACAGGTGTGTGGCAGGCAATAGTAAGATGACATAAAAAATTGGTTCAGTTAACTGGTTCATACCTTCAGCTTGTTAGCAGCTAGTTGCTTTCACTTGTGAATAGTAGCTTTTTTCCAGCTGCAGGCAGGCGTATAGTGTTATCCAGGAAAATTTTGCCTCCCTATAAAACAGAGAAAATGAAGTCATATAAGCTTCCAGAGACATTAAGAAATACGATCTCTGTTCCACTGGAGATAACTCAGTAATTACCACAAAAGGTGTTGCTTGTCATTTAAGGGGGAAATAGTATGTTGACATAATATGTAACTTCAGCATCTGTTGTGCCTTACCATAGATTATAAATCCAGACTAACGGATCTACGGAGCTGTTTAGCCCCTTTCTCATTAGATTCCATTGCCTCCTAGAAAAGTTTACACAGGAAAGATTCCACTGAGATGGGCACTTTGCATTTAATAGCACTCGCTCTGAAACTTGTGTTACTAAATGTCTATCACCTGTGGAGTTTTTTTTTATTGAATTCACAAAACAATCCTGTAAGATAACTATTCTTTGTTTAACAGTTCTTTATCAGATAAGAGAACAGGGACCTAGAGAGGTTAGGTAATTTATACAAGGCCACACAGCTATGGTATTCTCACGCCTGGGAGACTCAGATGCAGGTCTCTCTGACTCAGGTTTGCACTGGTTGGTCAATTAGTAAAAATCTTCTTAGAGGTCAAGTTAATCACTAGTGAGTAACTGTAGATTCAGATTTGTAACTGGAGGGTGTTGTGGGAGAGAGGAACCTGCACGGAGTCTTGCCTTTTACTGGCTGCCATCTGCTCTCTAACCTCCCTGTCTACCTGGCTGACTTTGAGACTCTACAATAAATGCTATAGTGGTTGGGCCATTGGCCCCCAATCCCCAGGTGAAATCCAAGCCAGCCAGGCTGGGCCATGGGAGAACTCTTTTTAGCAATACCCAGGTTAGAGGTCGGCCTAGGACTGTCCTGTTCCTACGTCAACGGCAATGCTCAGATATTAGTTATCCAGTGGTCCATGGAAAAGTATTGCTACTGTGCCAAAAGCTGGTGTAAGCTGCCCAGCTTGTGGTGGCCACCCCAGCTTGCCAGGTAGGCAGAAGTGGGAGGAAGATGGAATCCTAGAGGACAGAAGTGGGGCTCAGACACTTTAGACCCAGTAAATACTCTGCCCTGCCCCTGACCACTCCTGGGGAATGGAATTTCACAGAGGACCAGGAACAAAAGGCATATTGGAGCTAAGAACAGACGGACCTGCCAGACTGCACCTCTCTCTTTGGAACAGGAGTTGCTTTCTGTGTGATAGATGTTTGGTTCCTCTCTTCCCTTATGAAAAGGGGATTTAAGCCAAGGAGGGAATGCAGAATTCACTTTCTCCTTTTCTCTACCTAGGCAGTGCCCGCGTTTAAGATTAAAGAGCATGTATGTGGGTCTATCCGAATAAATACTTAATATCTGCATAAAATGAGTGCCTTTCAATATAAAATTCCACTTTAAAAAAACTATCTTAACTGACTGGTCAGTGGCAACAAGCTTGATTACTATACCTCAAGAGGTTTGTATTTGTTTGGGGTGATAATAAAAGGGGCTGAATGGTGGGAAGGGGTGTGGGTGAGGAAACAGGGAACACTTTTCCCCCTATAATGAAAACTTGTCTGAGTGGTAACTTTTGCTTTGAATGCAAACCAGAGGGAGTTCGTGCTTTGAGACTGATTTATGGTTAGCAGTAAGATAAAAGCCCGTTTTACTGCCTTCTTTTTACTTAATAAATCTTAATTACTTTCTCTCCATAAATTTAAGCATTTACCATGCTATGTCCTAATTATCAGATTTGTCATAGATAGCATCAGTTTCACAGAGTTTGGGTTTTGTGGAAAACATGACCTAGTCTTTGTTTTAAGCCTCCACAGGAATCGCCAGCAGGATTTGCAGTGAAGACACCAGCCTTGCACGTGGCCTCTTTTTAAGGCCATACTGATACTCCCCGCTGGCTTCCGGTTTTGTAGCTTTGGGAACTCAACCATTTGAGGGCAAAGTAGGAAGGGGAGAGAAATGGTATGAAACAGACACTTTGAAAGATAATTCATTGGCATTCCTTTGAAGTACACCACATTTCCCAGTACAGATCCCAGAGACTGGTTTGGGTGAATAGATTTATTTGTAATTAGTAGAATTTCCCATAAAAGTGCTGAAATCCTAGAGAATATTTTATGGACTTAAGTATGTTACATAATCTTCTTTAGTCTGTTAATTTGCATAGCAAATCCTCTCATAGTACTTAATGTAGATTTAGAGTTCACTTCAACCCAGGTTGAGTTATCACAAATGTTCCTTATAAATTAGAAGCATTTCATGATCCTCAGTGTCCAGTGTGTGGAAAAGGAGTTTGTAAAATTTTCAGTTTCATGTTGATTGGACAGGCTTGAGAGTGGCATTGTTTTATTGATTAGCTATTTATCTATCAAAAGGTGAAATGACAGTAGTAAACTCAAGAAGGTCTGCATCTGTGGCACCAGCCCTGCAAACCGTAGGTCCCAGCGCCCTCGGTCTGCTGGAGCACCGATGGGAGACGGGAGGTGGGAGGAGAGCAGCCACAGGGTACTTCTCCTCCTCTCTGCCTCCAGCGACATCTCTGCCAGGGGCTGGGTCTCATCCAGGGCCCCAGCTTCTAGGACCCGCATCTGCCTGGTTCCAGCGTCCTCTGAAGGCTCACATCGGCTCCAGGCACACTGCCTCTGCCCCGTCCCTCCAGCCCTGGGACGGGAGTGGCCTTTTGCCATTGCAAATCTCCCGAGTCACCTCGCTGTGCCCACTTTGACATCTCTGCGTTAAATTTGTTCTATTTTACCTACATACCAAGATTGGTTTCCTTTTCCTGATTGCTACATTTTTTTAGAACCGTTTTGCTTTTATTTCATAGCTTACAGTCTTTTGGATGTTGATAGAGGAAATGTTAAATTATTCATTTTCTTGGTTAATGTTTAATCAGCTTGGTATTATATTTAGGTGACGGGCAAAGAAGAATAAGACAGAATGACTTGCTTGCCCTCCAGGAGCTCAGACTGGGAGGGGAGATAGTAGCTGTGCCTGACGGGAAGCCCAGAGAAAGGAACACCCAGACCAGGGTAGTGGGGGAAAGACTTCCTAGAAGTGGTGACATCTGAGAGCCTTGCCAGATGCCAAGATCTTACTCAGGCAGAGGAGGGGGAAGGACACCACCAATAGAAGCAGCAGTTTGTACAAAAGTTTGGCTCACATGTGGCCATGTGGATGTGTTGGTTAGGGGTGGTGGCAGAAGGGGAAGCTGGCAAGATAGTTGGGTGAGGTCACAAAGGACACGAGGCCTCTCCCAAGCACTGGGACTTTATTTGGTGATGGGGAGCAGTGAGGAAGGATTTTAAGCAGAGGAATTCCAGGAAAGGATTTATCTGCTGGAAAGATCAGTCTTGAAGGGGTGTGGAGGAGAGACTAGAGGGGAGGCTGCAAATGGAGGCAGAGAAGCCTCTGGCCAGGGGGTTAGCTGCAGGAGGCATGGGGGGAGGAGGTGGTGTTTGAATGGAGGCCTGAATTAATCCAGAGGATATGGGGAGGAAGGAAAAGAAACATAGATATATTAAGGAACTAGAATGTATAAAACGTGGAGATTTTTTTTAACGTGTTGGGAGTTGTCATTAAATGATAGTCTGTTGTGGGGATCAGGGAATGCTTATTTGGCTAAATAAATCTTAAAACTTGAAGACTGTTTCTCAAATTGAGGTCACATCATCTCCTTGCAGGTCTCAGGCACACTTCTGGGTTGTTCACGCTGCCTCATGCACTGGAGACTTTAGACCCCAAGCAAGCTGTGGTGGCAGCAGTGCTGCTCCTGCTTTACAGATAACCAAAGAAGCGACTCTTTTTAAAAACCATTTACTACTTCCCACCTCACCAGCCCTACGATCCTTTTCCTGGCGGTGATCTGCCTAGACTTCTACTAGCAATGATGTTTGTTGGCCATCCACTGTGTATTTATCTCGTCCCTTAACTTCTACTAATCACAGCTTTCTTATCTTCTGATTAAACATAAGCATTAGAAGCAGAGGAAGACAGGGGCTAGAGACATCTCCTCAGCAGCTACTTGCCATGAGACCAGGAAGAGAGGACTCCAGCCACCTCTGGCTGGTTTGTCCTGCCCAGAAACCTAAGAATTAACTTCTTATTTGATAAATCATTCTGTGGGATGATGATTGTGTCTGAGAGTTTCAGAAGTCTAGCAATAGACACCCTCTGCTGATTGAGAATGACCTATAGGCCCACCCCTTACCAAGCCATCCACGTGCCAGAGATGGGGTCCTGAGTGCTTCACAAAGTTAAAGGAACACAGTGCTTGTCCTCTGGGAGCTCAGCATCTGGAAGCAAACCTGTAGATGTAGAAACTGGCAAGAAGACTTTAGAGCCAGTATCTACCTTCAGTTACTAATATCTGTAGTAGGATTTGGGTTGAGGTGCTGCTCTGGAGTCACGGCCTGGTGTTAGTAGTCTTGAGAGCTAGCACTGGCCGGGCATGGTGGCTCACACCTATAATCCTAGCACTCTGGGCGGCCAAGACAGGTAGATAGCTTGAGTTCAAGATTTTGAGACCAGCCTGAGCAAGAGCAAGACCTGTCTCTACCAAAAACAGAAAAAATAAAAATAGAGCGCTAGCTAATACTAACATACTTGACTCTGAAGATTTAAGGTAAAGTGTAGTGGTTGAAAGCCTGGGTTCTGGGGTCTGATTTCCTGGTTCTGCCACTTACAGATGCCGTTTTGTCCAAATTGCTTCATCTCTGTGCTTCCCTTCATTATTGGGGAATGAGGATCTTAATAGTGTCTACCTAGGATTGCTGAGGGGATTGAATGACAAGTATATGTGACATGCTTAGCACACCTTCTGACGCAGTGCCAGTGCACAGTAGACACTCGCTGTGGACCTTTCCAGAAACCAAGGGGAAGCCTCGGAAGGCTCAGCTGAGAAAGGCATGCTGTGTGGGTACCAGGGATTGTGGCTTTCCTTCCCTTGAGCACTGGTACAGTTAACCCAGAGGTCGTTTAAGTTTTTAGTTACAAAGAGAAGTCTGGGACTTGCCTTCCTCAGGACAAGTTAGTCTTTTGAGTTTTCAGTTTAACTCTTTGATCACATCACAGTGATCAGTTGTCACTTCAGCACACTTCCAGAGACAAGTTTGAAGGCCAGCATGTGGCGGGTCACTCCGTACAGGAGTCCCAGGCATCCTGGCCACTCTCACCTTTCCCCTGGTGCCCACCATCTCCCTCATCCTTTAACACACATTAACTAAGCAGAACAGACAGCTCCCATCCTCCTGAAGTTTACAGTCGCATAAAAGTATATGTGGACAAATCCAATCCACTATGATGCAAGCCCAAATGCCAGGGAAGTTTAGAAAAGGTATCCAAAAAGGACCGTAAGGAAGGCTTCACAGAGGTGGGGATGTTTCATTAAGGTTTTGAAGGGAGTAGGAACAGGGATAGTCAGCAGATCAGCATGTTTGTGCTGGACCACAGGTGCGTGGGGATGTGGTAGGAGATGAAACTGACGTAGGTAGGAGCTAGATCCCGTCAGAGCTGGCCTTTATCATGGGAACATTGGGGGCCATTGAGGGACTTTGGGCAACAGAATGTCAGAAGATTCACATTTTTGCAGGATCACCCTAGTATGAAAGACGAACTTGGAAGGGACATTAGAGATGCTGGCAGGTTCATGTCACCAAAGCAGATTCATTGGGGGCAGGGACAGAGTCTCTATCCCTAAGTTTAGTACATTATAGACATTTAAGAAATGTTTTGGAAGGGAGACACAGCCCCAGCTGAATTTTCCAATTCTGCATCCTATCCTCAGAACATGCTGACCTGGCCCTCCATCTGTCACAAGCAGCTTGACTGAGATCCTAATAAATTCCTTTTCCTTGGCATTCTTTTAACTGGCACTCTCTGTTTACTAGCCCCTCTGTGCAACTGTAGTGTGTGATGATTGATGCTTATAATTCTGACCCTGAAGTACTCCATGCCTTCTAAATCACACAAAAAAAGATTAAAGTATTTAGTATCTCAGCGATGTTTGTGAGTTTTACTGCATTCTTATCCTCTGGAAAGTGACAGTTCATTGAGTGCCTGTGCACTGTGTGCACACAGCACAGTGAGAGTCATGGTTACCTGCAGCCCTTTACACCCTCACAGTGCTGGGTGCAAGGAAGGTGTGCTCGAAAATAGATGAGCAAAATAGCCTGTGTTCTCTTCATGCCTGGGGGAAGCAGGTTGGCCCCAAAGACCCAGAATGGACCAAGATGAGAGTGAAAGTGGTGATTAGGAAGGCAGAGGGAGTGACAGAACAGAACCGTGCAAACAGGGCATCAGGCAGTTGACAAGCGAGCCAAGGCTGCATCCCAGCCCCCGCAGGAGCAAAGCTCAGGGCTGGGACTGCCTCGGCCCAAATCATCAGGCTTGGATCTGGCAGGATTCTCCACCAGCTATATTTGTATTGCAGTAATAACTGTTCAGTAAGATGCCAAACATTAGCAAGTGAAAACATAAATAATTAGAGCATCCTGTTCCCCACACACATCTTTTCTTGAAAACCTTTATTGCTGCAGAACTGACAACATTATTAGGCTCAGAATGAAGAAGTCTGAATAGAAGCTGAGATGGCTCCACGTTGTCACCTGGGTTCAGAAACAGAGGGCTGTGATGGTGTCTACAGAAGGGAGGCCTGTTTAAGTTTTCTTTGGGGAGGGGTGTTGTATATGTCAGTAAGTAAAGATGTCTTTTATGTTTTGTCATACAGATTTGTTCTTGAAATATGTGGGTTTGGTTGGCCCTCATCATCCCAGCCCAGAGAGCCAGTCCCTGAACCACAAAGGTCCTCTTTGCCACCCTCTAGGCAAGGACCCGTGTGGGCTATATGGTGACCTTTACACTTGCCAACTCCATGAATCTAGGCAAGTCTTTTAGTCTTTCTGAGTCTCAGTGTTTTGTTCTGTTTTGTTTTGTTTTTTAATCTGACATATTGGAATAATTTAAATTCTTTCTTTACAGGATTGCTATGATGCTGAAATAAAATGGTGGGTGTGAAACTGCTTAACTAGAACACCTTATCCATATAAGTAATGGTATACTAAATACACCAAAGAACATCGCAAATATTCTAATTAATTATAGAAAGATGTTTCATCAGCAAACATATCCTCCTTAGAAATCTCCCCAAAGTGAAATGAACTGTGGAGTTTCTCTGTTGGGCAGGAGTTCTAGCTATGACCGTCCACTCAGCACGGTGGATATTAAATCCCTGTTTCAGACCTGGGGAAACCGAGGCTCCTAGTCACATGTATAACAGCAGTGGGGTTTGGACCCGACTTGAGACCTTACTCTTTCTCCTGTATCGCGCCATCTGCAGGTGTCTGTATAGTTCAAACCCCCAACGTTCTCACAAGCTGTGTGCGTCCTGTGGGGCTGGGAAGTTTGTTCACCACTTCTTGGTCCTTCACTTCTAAAAGAGAGGCCGGGTGGGGTCCAGAAGGCACTGGAGGTCTGAGTGCCCCTGGGGAGAGCAGCGGCACAGGGCGGGCCAGCGTGGGGGGCAGACACGCAGTCTGGGGCTCCACCTCAGGGAGGTGGCCAGGCAGGGACTGAAAACCAAGAGGCGGCTGTGCCACACGTCTCAGGCCTTGAGGAAGTGACTGCGGCCCTGCTGTCTTCAGAAGTGCCTTCCTTTTCTGTCAAGGTGAAGCAGCCCCTCTTCAGAACCCCCTCTTGGGAATCAGTGCCAGTCCCTGGTGCTGTATCCAGGGAGAGCGATCGGGTTTATTCTATGGAGTCATTCATCTAAGCTTTTCTGGGACTCTTCCTGTTAACTTTGATGCCAGGCGTTAGAGGAGAGGGTCCCCTGTGTGGCAGTTCATTAAGTGCCCAGTGGGACCCACTGCTGCATGCATTTTCTTTTTATAGGATGTCCTTGATTCACAGACAGTCGGCGTGTGAACTGGAGCTGCCCACCCAGAGAAGCAGAGCTAATGCCTGATGGAGGCACGCTGAATATTCAGTGAGGATGTCAGCATGTGGGAGAAGCGTCTGTTCAGCCTGTGGTTCTGAGAGGAACTGTGTGTCGTGTTCCCATAGGTCCTCAACAGGAGGTGTGTAGAAGCGGCCGTGATGACAGGCCTGGCTCTGAACTGCCACATAAACAAGAAGTCCTTGTTTGACAGGAAGCACTACTTCTACGCAGACCTCCCTGTGAGTATGCTTTGTGACCCAGCCCTGGTAAGTTCTCAGAGCTGGGCCAGCCCTGCCGTGGGGGGTGCAGGCGAGGGAGAGGGGCTGTGCCTCTGGTGGTTCCCTTCCTGCTCTGTCTGTCTCAGCAGGGCGCTGTGCTGCGCCTGACGGAGGCAGGTGCCCCCCACATTCACCAGATTCGATGCAATTGTCCTGATTGCTGACTCCTTGCTCAGCCTCATGTTCTGGTGGCTTGCTCATAATTGCACGGGGAGTAGAAGCCAGTGTTCTCGGGCTCAGCCCAGCCGTGGTGGTATTTGGTGCTAATTGCCTGTTAGCACAAAAGCTAGCTCTGTGGCTGAATCGACAGCAGATGCATACTGTAGCTCTCTGTGGGCACAGTGAGAGCGTCTCACTTTCAACTTGAAGTTCCCGTAATAGGGCTATCTCCACTGGAGACATTTCTGTCATCTCACAAGGAGCAAGTAAGTGGACAACAGTAAGCAGAAACATGAACCAGAAACCTGGGCCAACAGCCATAATTGGCTGAGCAATGAACTCAATATTTGCCTACTTTTTTCTTAAAATTAAAAAGTTGTTTTCTTCAAGTCATGCCAGTGTGAATGAGGGCCAATTTTTCATACTATTGAGCTGGAACGGAACTGAGATGTTGAATGGGTTTCCCAGAATAATGTTGCATTTGGTCTGAGCCTCTAATAGTGTGACTCTCCTTTGGATTTGGAAAAACAGCAGTGAGAATATCGTTTCACTTCCTTCTCCTCGGACCGAAGATTGGGGTGAGCTGTTTTTCAGAGGGTTAGGCAGGAGGAGAATGTAAAGATGCATACACAGGTGGAAGCAGAATTCTCCACTTGCTTTCTGCTTTCCCCCTCTGGCTACCAGCCTTTCAGCCAGGCTACTGCTTGGTAGGCTGGGAAGACTTAACTGCATTTCCTCATCTTTTAAAAGCGACAGACACTTGGGTTAAGGCAAGCGACTTAGCAGTGTGTGACTAAAATGAGATGATTTGTTAATCTCTGGCTTTCTGTTCTTTCTGGCCCAGATAGTTCAGATACCAATTGAGAGTTGGTATCACCAAATAATTGCACGAGAAATACCAAAGTATTTGCTGTTAGTCTGAAATTCAGATTTAGCTGGGCATCCTGTATTTTATCTGGCAGCCCCTAGCCAGTTTAGTTCTACAAACAGAGGCTTCCTATCTCTGCCTAGGAAATGAGTTAGCCTCGTGCTAAAGTTGGTCCCCAAGGCACTGACCTCTCCTGGGAAGGAGAGATATGAATACTCAGCCCCACTGCCCCCCACCCCAGACCTACTGAATCAGAAACCCTTGAGTTAGAGCCAAGTGGGCTGTGCTTTGACAGGCGCACTGGTATTTCCAATGTAACTAAAGTTTAAAGACTACTGTTTGGCCTAGTGCTGGGAGCAGACTCCAGGGTCAGAGCATGTGAGTTCAGATGCTGACATTGATGTTTGCTAGCTCTGTGTATGTCTTTGGACAAGGCAATGAACCCCCCTGTGCCTGGTATCTCCTTCATAGGTTGTTGTGGGATCACTGGGTGTGACACTGAGAACAGCATCTGGGACCCAGCAGGTGCTGCAGACACCTTGGTTGACACTCTTTTCTCTGCTGCTCCTCAATGACTTGTGTCTTCGTTGGTGTTGACCCATGTGTTATGTTGTAATTCCTCCTTTCCACTTAGAAGGTGAGGGAGCCCTTGCGAGATCCAGCAGTGTTTGAGTACTGTGTGCTTTCCAGTAACTGAGTGTGAGGGTCACAGGAGTTTCTGGCTAGAAGAGCCAGGGAAGTTGGGTCAGGGAGGGCAGCTGGCATGACTGGTTCACTTAAAGAACAGAAATAAAACAGATTGAAACACCCTGGCAGCTGCTGGTGGCTGTGTGAGAGAAGATGGCACAGTGCTTAGCCAGCGGGTTCCTGATCAGGAGGGTCTGCAAGGAGCCCAGTAACAAGATACGGGGTTTGGGCAAATGAGCTAAATGGAAACAATAAATGCTTCTCTTAGGGGCCCCTGACAGGGAGATTATTGTAATTCCCCAAACCAACGCTTGAATAGGGGCGATGGGGTTCTTGTGGTTTTCTGTTGTAATTGGGAGTGGTATCTCGGGGAGGGCGAGGGCCCGCCCCCAGAGCGGGAGCAGCCAGGGTGCGCTGCTGCTGCTGGGCGGCAGCGTGTGAACTGATTGTTCTTCTCCTTTTCCTTTTGTCCTTTTTATTTGGCTTGTAAGTGAGCCTGTAGTAGTGTGACATTAAAAGAAATAGGAAACTGGATCCCCATTTCCATTCATGGCACAGTGAGTGTGTAACCCATGTTTGTTTGCAGGCGGGCTACCAGATTACCCAGCACAGGCTCCCGATTGCCGTGAATGGCAGCCTGGCGTACAGCAGTTGTGCGGGGACGAAGCAGAGTCAGATGACCACCAGGACAGTCAGGGTGAAGCAGATCCAGCTGGAGCAGGACAGTGGCAAGAGCCTCCATGATGACCTGCGCTCCCAGACACTCATTGATTTGAATAGGGCGGGTAGGCTTGGAGTGTTTTCATTACATCATCTTCCACCCCCTCAGTTCTTGGGTTTTAGGCAACTTTATTCCCCCTAGACTTTTCCTAAACTAAGTGAGAAAGCAGGCACTGGAGCCTGACAGATGGAATCAGAATAGCAGCACTGGCTTTGGCATAGCTGCTAGTGAGCATGGCTTGAACTGTGATTACTGTTGGGCTTGTCAGTACTGCACCCCTAAAATTAGACAAACTTACCCACCCAGTCCCGTGATAACTTAGGCAGATATTAAAAGAAACAAACCAAAGCTGAAAAGTGAAAAGTGAGAGGAAATAGAGACATCATTGAAAGGCTAAAATCCCTTTGAGTCCTTCCGCCATGCAGGGCTTTCCTGAGACTGTAGCCCAGTTTGTCTGTGGCTGTGACTGGAGCTCCAGTCAGGCTGACTCTGCTTCTCTCTGGTAGGAATTGGCCTTCTGGAATTGGTCCTGGAGCCTGACGTGTCCTGTGGAGAAGAGGCAGCAACAGCTGTGAGGGAGCTGCAGCTGATCCTCCAAGCGCTGGGCACCAGCCACGCAGGCATGGCAGGTAGAGAGCACGGGAGCAGGGCCCTGGTATGTGGTGTGCTCTGACTTCAGTTTTTTGTTTTCTGATATCAGTCACATTGATGTTGTTTATAACCCACCTCCCCACCCCCAGTCTTTTTGCACTCCTGATTGTTTGTTTGTTTTCCTTAGAATTTTCCCTGGATTCTTTTCTGAGCCCCAAACCAAATGTAAACACACAACAACAGTGCAGGGTCACTGAGCCCATAAGGAAATAATGGGTTTGAACAGTTTGGTCCTTCTCCGCAAGAAGACGCTGTACTTACTGGGAATAATCTCAGCTTGTGAGTTCTGTACTCCTCTAGGTAGCTCTGAGTTGCTAGTTGCTGATTTTCTTTTTGGTTGCTTCTTTTCCTTCTTTTGTAGAATTTTCATCCATGTATAGCCAATTTATATCAACTGTAAGTCAAGATTATGAATACATGAAACTTTGAGATAAAATCTTAAATTCAGTAGAAATATAGTAGGAAACTAAAACAGAAGAAATAGTTGTATCCGGGGAGCCAAACCAACTATACATTTTAAGTGTCTGTAAACTGACTGTGAAGATCACCAGTGTCAGTCAAGTGCAGTTTCTTCTTGGTGTGCTCTCTTGACTCTGGCCTGAGGCTGCTTTGCCCTCCCTTTAGTCCCCGAAGGCTGGTCTCTCCCCATGATTTTTCCCTATTTTCTGTTCCCAGGGACTTTAAAAAAATTTCTGCCACCCTTAGGGCATTCCCTGATGGAGGGGGACAGAATTCAGGTTCTAAGTATATACTTGTATTTTTCCCTGGCACAGGTAGTCATAGTGGGCACCTGGGAAATGACATCAGTGGTGATGTTCCTCTCCCTGCTATTGTATATTATTATTTACCAACCTTAGCATGTCACATAATATAATTGCATGGTACAGAGGGACTTCTGGATCCATCATGCCACGTTTGTCACATAAGACGTTTTACAAGCAACAAATTGTAATGATAACATTGGAGCCCTGATACAAGTTGGTTCTGAAGACAGACCTTGCTTATTTGCTCTCTGCTTTCAGCTACAGTCTGGCAAAGCACAGCCACATGAGTTTGAATGGCACAAGGTTAGCTGCCTACAGTCTGCTTTATAGAGATGCCGCTCTCTGTTTAAGAGAATTCTCCAGTTTAGATTTATCACTCATGCTGGTTTGTTTTTTTTTTTAACCCACGGAACATAAATGAAATATGAGCAGGTTGGATGGTTATCCATTTATGTTCCAAGTGTTGATTCTCTATTGCTTTAAGAAAGTTTTTATTATCCCATTCTTCTTTAAAATAACTGTGATTCTTACCAACCCTATGGGATAATAAATAAGGCCACCTGTTAGCTGAGAAATACGCCCGTCTGGGTCTTTGCCAAGAGATAAACCATAATGGCAAGAACTCATCAGTCAGTGACAGCTGAGAGTGTTCATTAAATCTCATTTGTTGTGACATTTTTTTTGTTTCTTTTAAATACAAATGCAACAGCTTTGCTTCCAGCAAAGCAGCCGAGTGGCTTTGGTTGTTCTAAAGTGCTACGGAGAGCTCAGGTCTGCCTCAAGTCTCCAGGAGGCCAGCTTCTTGGTGCTGGTGGTGGTTATCAGCCCCATCTCCTTTGCCCATTCTTCTGTCCCATCCCCATAGGAGCTCTGTTGTTGGCATCAGAGCCTGCACAGCCCAGGAGGTAAAGGCCACCCTGAAGAGGTGGCATGGAGCACTAGTGGACACCCAGGGTGCTTTTGGAATGAGGCCTAAATTGTTCTGGGCTGTGATTCAGTGAGTTCCTGATAGTTTTGCTAATGAGCATGGACCAGCCCAGCCGGGTTCCAAGTCATTTCCTTCTCAGTGGACAGCGTTTTGCCACCATTGAGGAGATCCTTGAAGCAGTTTGTGGAGCTAAATGTACAGACGTAGACATAATAAACGTTTCAGCACTAATAATACCTGCCAGTTGGAACATTTCACTGCCAGTTCACTAAGCATTTTCAAATTAATTTAGTGTCTCATTTAAACTTTCTGACATTTCTGAGAAATAGGTGGTATTACACCTTTCTGCAGGTGAGGAAACTGAAGCTATGTCAGGTTATTTACCCAAGGGTCACAAGAAGCGACAGAGCTGGGATGGCTGCTCTTTGGGCCCAAGTGTGTCCAGTTCCTGTAAGCACAGCATCATACCACTTCCTAGGGGCAGCCACAGAGCTCCACTGAGGCAGCGTGGCGGGGCGTGGGTGCGGAGGGCTCTGGGGTCCCAGGCCTGGGTCGGAATCCTGTCACTTCTAGAAGCGTAGGCACGTTCATTTGATTTCTCCGAGCCTCACTTTCCACACTTAGAAAAGCAACTCCCCAAATATTAATAATTGTGTAGAGAGAGAAAAGAAGAAACCAAAGAGGAAAAGAAGTCATCAGATGGGCAGCTGCGTGAGAGGAGCGGCTCCAGGAGGAAATCTGGAGTTCCGTTTTGGATGTGTTAAGTTTAAAATGCCTCAGGAATGTCTAAGTGGCTTTGTCATTAAACTGTATCACAGGGGTGAATGTAATAATGTGTGTAAGACTTAGCACAGGGCCTGGCAAATAGCCCCTGCTGGGCAGATGTTACGTGCCTTCATTAACTATAATAAGCAGTGGTAGTTTTATGGAATCGCCACTCATCTGGATGAGTCAGCTTTGTGAAATTCATGCAATAAAATTTGGTCACATTATTTTTTAAGTCAAACCTTGTTATTTAAGTTTTGGAGAGGATTCAACAACAGAACAAGACGGCTCAATAGACCTTCCTGCCATATTCTCAGGACCCTGCTGTTTGCAGAAACAGTTTTCTGTCCTGATGTTGTATTACTGTCGTGTGAATGTGTCTTGGAGAAAAATCTGTAACTGCACTATATCGCTGTGCTCAGCGGTATAGTTTTTTAGTTTTGCCGTTACAAATCTCTGCTTCTAGAAGGCAGAAATTGAGTTGATAACATTCTCGTGATGTGCGAGTGAAGGCTCTCCCTCAGTGGCCCAGAATGCGCCGAAGTAAACCTAACTGGTAAAGCTTTTGTGCACTTGAGGCAATTTAACTTAATTTGTTTAAAAGGTATTTTGTCTTCACTGGATGGCAGGTCTTTTGTTAATGTTTGATACTACGTCTGAATCCAGGCTAGCGAACTCTCTTTCAACACCGCAGGACATTAAATGATTCCTCTCCGATATTTATGTAGTACGGTCTTCTCTGGGAGAGACTGAAATTCATGCTTTTATTCCTTTTCCAAATTAGAATTCTAAATGGTGAAAGACGGTCTCATTTTCAAAACCAGGTGAGGTCCAATTCATGTTCCCTGAGTTCAAAGAAAGTTGTCTCCCAAGTATTGAGATTTGGTGGAGCAGAGCTCAGGGTACTTTAGAAGATTTTCTTTGAGCTTAATGGGCCTTTCAGGTGATTCCAGCTGTAGATTATTAGTCCTGTTCAGACAGAATTTTAGAACTTATGAGGAGCCTACTGTGGGATAGAAACCCATCTGCTTCCTTGTTTGGAAAATACCAGTTTGAGCATTTGTTATACAGTAAAGTTTAATTTACTGAACAGTCACTGCGTACCAACCAGAGCTCAAGGTTCTAGGTTCTAAAAAAGACATTATCCCTGCCATGTAGAGCTTATCTTCATGAGGGAGACATTTGCATTAACAAAATAATTATAGTGACAAGTACTTCAGGGAAATAAGTGGGGTGCCTTAACAGAATAACACGAGAAGTTGGTGATGCTGTTTTTAAGGCTCCTCCACGTAGGCGATGTTTACTTAAAACCTGAAGAGTGAGTCATGGTGTAGGCAGCTTAGAGTGTGTGGGGGGCGGTTTCCAGGAAGCTGCCGAGGGCCAGGCCCTGAGATGAGGGGGCAGAATATGAGGTCAGTGAGGTGACACAAGGCCACTGTGGGAAGCCGAGGCAGCAGTAACGTCAGAGGACTCTGGAAAGGTAGGCAAGGCGTAGATTACAGCTAACAGCAAGAAGTTTAGGTTCTAGTCCCAGTGCAGTGGGAAGTCAGTGAAAGCTTTTTAGTAAGGGAATGATGTAGTCTGATTAATGTTTTAGAAAACCACTCTGACAGATCTGTGGGAAGTGGGTTTCAGAAGGGAACTGTGGACTCCAGGAAGCCAGTGAAGAGCTTTTGCAGCAGCTGAGGGGTAGGACGGTGCTCTTTTGGACCCTGCTGGTGGCAGTGAAGATGGAGAGATGGGAGATGCAAGATGGTTTTTAGAAATAAGAGGATTTTATTTTATTTTGAGTTTTTATTTTATTTTTTTAAACTTTATTCAGATTAACATGCGGGTGCAATTTTTAGGTTACATTGTTTTCACTTAAATAACAGGATTTTAGAATTAACAGGCTGGTGTAGGAGGGAAGAGACAGGAAGAAGGGCGCATGGCTTCAGGGAATTTTGAGAAGCTGTGTTGGTGCTATTTACTGAGACTGGAAGATAAGGACAAGATTATCTTTGAGAAGAGCAAATCAGGATTCAGTTTTGGAAA
>NW_003852436.1:11498355-11505910 GCF_000181295.1 Otolemur garnettii | reverse complement strand
TGGAAATAATGTCCAGGAAAACCAAGAGAACAAAAGGCCAGAAAACCTGGGATAGGAAGACATTTCAAGAAGGCAGGATTAGAAGCCAAGAGGAGAGGATCACTTGGGGCCAGGAGTTCAAGACCAACCCGGGCAACTTAGTGAGAGCTTGTCTCCACAAAACATTTTCCTAAAATTAGCCAGGTGTGATGGTACAGCTTTTGGGGGTAGGGGCTGCCCAGGCTGAGTTGGAGAGTTCATGGTTACAACAAATTATGATTGCACCACCGCACCTAGCATGGGTGACTAAGCAAGACCCTGCCTGTAAAAAAAAATAAATAAGAAGGAAAGATTAGTTGATATGTCACATGCTGTTTTAGGTATCTAGTAAAGTGAAGACAAACATGTCCCATGTCCCTTGGATCTGGCAGCCAGGAGTTTGTTGGTGATTCTGACATTTTCAGAAAGGTGGGACAGAAAGGGCATTTTCAGAAAGGTGGGACAGAAGCCAGGCTGAGGTGTGTTTAGGAATAGGTGAGAGGTGAGACAGTGGAGCTGGTATGTGCAAACAAACTTGAGAAACCGCTGGAAAGGAAACCGGAGGACCTATAGCAAAATGACTGGTGGATTGAGAATTGGGGTCAAGTTAATAGGTTTTGAGATTTTCTTTTTTTTTTCAAAATTGCATGTGTATAGAACAGAGGGAATGCTGGGAACGAGATTAATGCCTGGGGTGGAGGAGAGAGGATAACTGAAAGAATTATGTCCTAAAGAAGGCAAGAAGCCCAGTCCTCGGTGACTCTCCACTCTGGTCCTAAAGATAACAACAGACTAGAGCCGTGGCCTAAATTGGGGAGTATAGGTTGTGTATCTCCTGGCAGTGCAGAGGACCCACTGGTGGAGGCTACCTTAAAAATGAAGGTTTCAGGAGAAGGTAATAACAAACCTTAAAGCAGGGGCAAGGAGTTTTGTACAGAAAGCTGCCACGTGCTTGAGTAAGCAACAGGAACGATGAAAAGTGTATTGTAGCAAGATAAAAGTCACAGCCATGTTGTGGGTGACTGGATGAGAGTTGTTGCCATGGTGAGTCAGGATGTAACCCAGGCCTGCAGTTCAGAGACCTGGAGTGAGGGCAGCAGCACTGGAAATGGAAAGGAAGTGACAGATACGAGGGAAAGATGGAGGGAAGGTCTGATAGGCTGCAATTGTCAGTCTGTATTTAAGGGGCAAAGAGAACAGAGAAGTGGAAGGTGACAGTGTTCCCAGAACAAGAGTGTGATAGTATCAGGAATAGTTGGAAGTTCTTGAGGTTCAGAAAAGCACAGCTTGTCCAAAAGATGATTAAAAATAAGAGGCTAGAGAATTGTAAAAATGTCAAGAAGTTGGTGCTACAGATACAGCAGATACAGCCAGTGTAATTTCTGAGCTGAGAGGCACCTTTTCCTGGCCTGTCTGAGTGCCGAGTGGAGCCGTGCAGGGCGTGAGAGGAGCGGTCTGGAAGTTGGTGCAGGCTTGAGCCCTGCAACTTAGCACTGGGAAGGTGACAGAGAACCAGTCCCAAAGGTCTCCTGTCCTTGGCATGGAATATATTTGCACTATTTATTAATACACTATTGCTGGGTAATCTTGGAAAATAAATTTATTCAGCCCATCAAGACACTCAGGTTTTGCAGATTACTTTTTCTTTTTTTTTTAGATGGAGCCTCAAGCTATCCCCCTGGGTAGAGTGCCATGGCATCACAGCTCACAGCAACCTCCAACTCCTGGGCTCAAGCGAGTCTCCTGCCTCAGCCTCCCAAGTAGCTGGGACTACAGGCGCCCGCCACAACGCCCGGCCATTTTTTGGTTACAGCCATCATTGTTTGGCGGGCCCGGGCTGGGGATTCAAACCCACCACCTTAGGTGTATGTGGCTGGTGCCTTAGCCGCTTGAGCCACAGGCGCCGAGCCGATTACTTTTTTTTTTGGAGAAGAGGTTCACTTTGTTGCCCTCAGTAGAGAGCTGTGCTGTCATAGCTCACAGCAACCTCAAACTCTTGGGCTTAATTAGCAATTCTCTTGCCTCAGCCTCCCAAGTAGCTGGGACTACAGGCACCTACCATAAGGTCTGGCTATTTTTAAAGACAAGGTCTCACTCTCCGGCTATTTTTAGAGACGAGGTCTCACTCTGGCTCAGGTTGGTCTTGAACTCGTGAGCTCAGGCAATCCACCCACCTCGGCCTCCCAGAGTGCTAGGATTACAGGCATGAACCACAGCGTCCGGTCAGCAGATTACTTTTTAATTTAACAACTTACCTAGGAAATAAAAATTCAGCATTTTAGTGGCAATGAAATTAGAGAACAGAGGATCTGAATGTTGCTTTATAAGACTCACATGTGGATTGTTTCTTCGTTGATTTGTCTTGGGATTTTTGCCTCTGGCTGCTTCTCTAGAGCCTTTTAGCCCTCTCCCCGTATTACCTGCTGCTGGAGTTGCTGCCCCTAATCTGAGGGGCTTTCGGGCTCAGGGAAGGTGCTCCCGGATTGTGGTCAGCCCCTCTCCCAAGGCCACCGCAGACTCCCTGCTTCATAGCAACACTGTCCTTCTGCTGCTGCAGATCCTTGCAGCCATCAGGAAAGACTAAGAGTTGTGTTTGTGGAAGGAAGAGATATTATAGCACCCAGAGGAGGGAGGAGGGGGAAAGCCCAGGTTTCAGTTCTTACCTTTGAGCTGTAAATTCTCAAGGACTCTCTTACAGATCTCCTGGAACCGCTGTTAGAAATTCACATTTCATTGGACAGCAGTGTAAGGGTATCAGATAATCATTCTGGAGGCCTTCCTCCCAACCCAGCTCTGACACTTTGAAAAAAACCTTCAGAATAAAACTGCAGAATAAATCTCCATTTTTATAGTGTTGTTTTTCTTATTTAGTACAAAAGGAATTAGATCCTCCCAGCTGGCATATCCAGAACTTCACTCCTCTTCTGTACGCGCACAAGTGCACACATCAGTACATGCATGCACGGACACAGCTCAGGTGCCTTCGGACTGCACCTGCTCTCAGGTGGGCAGAGCCGTGTGCCCCAGAGCCCGCCAAGCCTTCTCTGAAGCCAGATCACTGTAACTAAATAGCACGTAATGTCAGACATGCTTGCTTTCACATTCTCCTGCTTTAGAAAACACCGTGTTGCTTCAAAGAATTTCTTTTTTTTCTCACCTTCCAGAGGGCCAGTTGAGAGTGGATGCCAACGTGTCCGTGCATCGCCCTGGGGAGCCTCTGGGCATTCGGACTGAAGTGAAGAATCTCAACAGCATCAGGTTCTTAGCCAAAGCCATAGGTGAGTGGCAGCTCTCAGCTCCCGGTCTGCTGCTTTGCGTCATTTCTCTCTTGCTGTGGAATAAGCCACCCCCAAACGTAGGGGCTCCCACAATAACCATTGTCCTTTTCTCAGTTCTCTGGATTAGGTGCTGCTGCTGCTGGCCCTGCCTGGACTTGCTCCAGTAGCCATAGGAGCTGGCAGCTGTTTACACAGAGGGCATAGGGCGGCCTCTCTCGGGGTGGGGCCTTGGTGCCAGGCATCTGCTAGGCTTCTCTCCAGGTGGTCTGTCTGCATTCACCCGCCTGGCTGAGGCTTCTGTATGTGGCAATGGGAACAGGCCAGTCAGACAAAGGCAGAAGCCAGTCTAGAACTCACAGCTGCCATTCCAGCGCATTCTATTCCAAGCAGATTGAATTCAAAGCCAATTCCAGGGGAGGAGAAATAGATCTCATCTCCTATGGGAGTATCTGCAAAATACTGTGGCTGTGTTACACTCACCACGTTCTTTCTGACCCGCCTGAACTCTGTAAAGTCCTGCCTGTTCATTTCAGATTGGCCATGGCTTGACCTGTTTGATCAGTGGGTTTTTTGGTTTTTCTCTCTTTTTTTAACTAATAGATTGCATGTGCCTATGCAGTCAAGTTTGGTCTTACCGGAGCACAAACTGTGATGAAAAGTGTATTATTATGATAATTAGGACAGGTTAGCAAAATAAACATCTGGGGAAGTGCCATAGAAGATGATAATTGTGAATCTGACAGGAGGACATCTCAGAGGACTAAAAATATTTTTTGAAATCAAAGCTATCTAGAGAGGAAGAGAGAGGAAGGAGGGTGGGCATTGAAAGTGTGCCCTTTTGAGTGCACAGAGAACAGGGTAGCTGGAGTGCTGCCGAAATGCTGCTGTAGCCAAAAGGTTTAGTGGAGTCCTGAGTCTTACTGAGAAAAGTCTTAGAAGTGGTTGTTCTAGTCTTATATTCAGCCCTGTTGTCTTGAACCTAAACTGAATCAACCGTCCTCACTCTGAGTCCACACATTTTCATGAAGAAGTGTTAGGACAGCACGGGGCGGGGGGAGGGGGGGGCTTCTGGGAGTGGGGAGGGAAGGAAGAGGTCTTCATTTGAAAACAGACTAAAGACAATGAACTCTCCTGGCTCTGGAAGGGGACACAATCCATGTTTCTGAAGTCGTGAAAGGTTTGAGTCAAGGAAAACCCTTATAATTCAAGTTTGTGAAGGGGAAGCTTAGAAGAAAGTTCTTCCGTGGGTCGTGACCCCTTTTTAACAGTGAAAATACATTGCGGCATTAGGAAGGTTGAGAACCACTGGTTTTGCAGGTTGGTAGTGTTCTGGGACCTGTTATTTTAGGAGGTGGTGAAGGTAACCTTAAAAAACAAACAGATTTTAGGTAGATTTATCCATAAGAAGTTACAGAGACCCCTGGCATGTTTTTGGCTGTCCCCAACCTTCTCTTGTCCACTGAAGTACCCTTTGGAGGAATAGTCTGAGAGGGAATTCTCCCGTGGTCTGACTCAGACTGGAAGAATTGAAGCTTTAGTACTGTGGGTTCAATTCTCCAAGCCTGTGATTTTCCTACCACCTTTTTCTTTCTGGTCGGGACTTTGAGCCACCATCTCATCTCAACCAAGGAAAGCGTTGGAGTCATTTGGCTAAGGGGTTAAACACTGATATATTTGGCATTACTGCTGCTTAGCAGCTGAGTTAAAAGGGTTGCATTTGGGCATACAATGTGGGGCCTGGTAGGATGGGGAGTTAAGGGGAGACTTGAGCTAGACTTCTTTTCACAAAGAAGCTTAGCAAGTGTGGCTGTGTTTTGATTGCCTCAGCCTGTGTTGTTTGGTGGTCCAGGAGCATGGAATGGAGCTATCATTCTTAGTCATTTAGGTTATAGATTCCTTTGAAAATGTAGTGAAAATTCTGTACCCGCACAAGTGCACATGTCAGTACATGCACACACCCTCTCTCCCAAAGGTGTACATACTCGCACATCTGCATTTCATACATGATTTTGGGGGTACCAGCACCTTTTGAAGCCCACCCATGGGTTCCAGGATGAGAATCTTTGGTAGGCAGCATACCCTACAACCTGGGTTGTCTCAAACACTGAAGGAATGGGCTGCCTAAGACCTTTTCCAGCACCAATGTTTTGTGATGGCAGGGAAAAGAAAATACAGCACATAAGGGAAAGATTATTGTAAACAGTCTTCTTCCTGATTATTTTTTAACTTAAAGATTTAACTTAAAGAAAGGTAATTAGTGCTTAATTGGATGAAGGGTATAATCAAAATGTGTTACTAAATTACTGTGTTTTTCTTAGACTATGAAATTCAGAGGCAAATCCAAGAACTTGAGAATGGAGGTGAAATTCTGAATGAAACACGCTCATTTGATTACAAGTTGGGGTGAGTTTGCCTTGAGAGCACCTTGACCACATCCAGGTGGGGCACAAGAGGTTAAGGTGTTTAGCTTCTCTGCACTTTGGTTTCCTCATCAGTAAAATTAGAAAAATAGTATACCTCACAGGGATATAGAATGCCCTCTGGGGCTATTAGATTGGAAATGACCCAGGTAATACCTGAGGGCCAGGCTTAGGTCCTGGCCCTTCCCTTGTTTCCAGCTTACCTGCTTTGTGGCAAGAATTTTTACTTCCTTAAATATTCTATCAGAGTCTTACCAGCTTGAGCTAAAGGTAGAAGAAAGCGAGGGCCTGGTTATAATTTGCCTTTTTTTGTTTAGATAACTTTGATCCTAATTTTCTGACTCAGAAATTTGAGGATTTTATACTTTAAACAGAATGCTGAAAGAAAGCTCAAAAGCCTAGAGTTTGAGCTTTTCAAAAGCTACCGATATTGAAGTAACTCCTTTTTTTTTTTTTTTTCTTAAATACACCCTTTTATTTTTATTTTATTTGTAATTTTTTTGGCAGTTTTTGGCCGGGGCTGGGTTTGAACCCGCCACCTCCGGCATATGGGGCTGGCGCCCTACTCCTTTGAGCCACAGGCACTGCCCTGAAGCAACTCCTTTTCTTTTTTGCTTTTTAATTATCCTCAACACGTCTGTCCTTTGTTATTATGTTTTGAAGCATTTATATCTGAGTCTCCCGTGGAAGGCTGAAGAGTTGACTTTGCATGTGTCCCTTCTTGGTAAGGGAAGCCCCTCCCTGCACATAGGCTACCAGTTGGTGCTGCTGTGATGTTTACTGTGTTCCTATGTATTGTAGGTGCACCGTGCCAATGAGAGACAAGGAAGGAAAACAGGACTACAGGTGGGTTACTCCTCATAGCGAATTGCCATTGCATATTTGGGGTTCGGGCATATTTCAAGTCCATTTGAAGAATCAACATCGTAATCCTGAATGGTTTTTAGGAACCACTTTTTGTTGTTATGGTTACATGACAGAATGTCTAGGCTTCCCATTTTATGTGTACACTGAGACAAGCAGTGGTTTGGGAGCCTCAGAGTGTTTTGACAGGGCTTAACCGTTGGAATATGCTTGTTCGCTCATTTCCTTATCAAAATTATATGGTTAAGCTAAGAGGATGGCATTTGAGGTTGGGGCCGAAGCTGTTCTTATTCATATATTCAGTGACAAGTTCAGTAGTACACTGAAGTTCCTTGATAAGAAATGAAAAAACAGATGTATATGTTAATGGAAATTCCCTTCAAACCTCAGAGGATGCTACTTAGTTGAAAAATTAAACCATTTGGGCTTAATATGAAACCCACAAATACTATAGCAGATAATGGTAAGCTTAAGAGAAAATGAACCTTTTATTTTTTCCCATTGAGTTTAGCAGATTGCAAAGATTGAAGTTTTATGCAACAAAGTTGTTGAGATTGGCTCACCTTTCCTCTCTGAAGCACAGAAAGACGTAAGCATAGCCGTTGGCTGTCCATGGAGATCTAATGTAGCATCATCGTGTGGGAGAGAAGAAATTCATAAACCCTTGGAGGGACCTCGCCCCGAGGACTCCTATCATGTGTCTGTCAAACTCAAAATTATTTTAATTTCTGTGATCTTCCAGTTTTAGTCAGTTCTTCCCAAGAGCCTTCCCTGTTTTGTAATGTTGCTCCCTACTCTTTGTGCTTTCTTGCTAAGCCTGGAATTTGGCTTTTAACTCGGCCAGTTAAAAGTGGATTCTGGTTATTAAACCTTTGTCAGAGACATAACCTGCAAATATCTTCTCCCATTCTGAGGTCTATCTGCTTGCTTTACATACTGTGTTCTTGGCGTGCAGAAGCTTTTTAGTTTGATCAG
>NW_003852436.1:11493827-11496010 GCF_000181295.1 Otolemur garnettii | reverse complement strand
TGTAGGATTATTTAGTTTCTATGTCTTTGTATGAGTATGCAGATTACTGTTACTGGTGAGTTCAACTTTTATTCCATGATGATCTGAGAAAATACAAGGAATAATTTCTATTCTTTTAAACTTGCCGAGGTTAGACTTGTGACCTAAGATGTGCTCAATTTTGGAGGATGTTCCATGGGCTGATGAGAAGAATGTGTATTCAATTTTGTTAGGATGAAATGTTCTTTAGATGTCTGTTAAATTCAATTATTGTATGGTAAAGTTTAAGTCCAGAATGTCTTTGCTTAGTTTCTTCTTGGCGGATCTATCCAACACTGCCAAAGGAGTGTTAAAATCTCCAACTATTATGGTGCTGGAAGATATCAAATTGTTCATGTCTGTTAGGGTCTTGCTTGTAAATTGAAGAGCATTTTGGTTGGGTACATAAATGTTAATAATTGATATCTCACCATGTTGAGTGTTTCCCTTAACAAATATGAAGTGACCATCCTTGTCTTTCCTTACTTTTGTTGGTAATGTATCTGCAAATAAAATTGCAACCCCTGCTTTTTTCTGTTTTCAATTTGCCTGGATTATAGTTGTCCATCCCTTCACCCTGAGTCTATATTTATCCTTTAAGATAAGATGAGATTCTTGTATGTAGCAGATATCTGACCTGAGTTGTTGTATCCAGTTAGCCAACCTGTTCCTCTTTAGTGGACAATTTAAGCCATTCATATTAATTAAGAATATTGATAAGCCTGGTAGATTTTGGTTGTCAAGTTTTTCAAAAGTCCAGTGGATGTTTTTAATCTCTTTGCTACTGTGGAAGTTGGGTTTTAATCAATAATTTCTGAGTGAGTTTACTTTGGTGGTAGAGCATTGTGGTGGTCATTATGGAGGATGGATCTGAGAATATCTTGAAGAGATGGTTTAGTTATGGCAAATTTCTTAGCATGTGAATGTTATTAAAGTATTTTACTTCTCCATTATAAATGAAACTCAGTTTAGCTGGATACAGGATCCTGGGCTGAAAGTTGTTTTGTTTTAGGAGATTAAAGGTTGATGGCCATCCTCTTCTGACTTAAAAAGTTCCAGCAGAAAGATCTGCAGTCATTCTAACATTCTTCCCCTTGTAGGTTATGATTTTCTTACATCTGGCTGCTTGCAGGATTTTCTCTTTCATATTAACTTTGTTGAGTTAATTACAATGTGTCTAGAGGAGGCTTTATTTGGATTGAGTTGTGCTGGGTTTCTGAAACTGTCTGCTATGTGAATTTCAGTATCTCTTGCCACGTTTGGAAAGTTTTCCTCTAAAATCTCTTGGAGTAGAGCATCTGTGCCTTTCAGATCATTCTATCACCTTCAGAAATTTCAATAAGGCGAATGTTTGCTTTTTTGGAGTGGTCCCACAATTCTGTCAGGGAATGATCTGTCTTTGCTCTCCATTTTTTTTTTGGCCAGGGCTAGGTTTGAACCCGCTACCTTTGGCATATGGGGCTGGTGCCCTACCCTTTGAGCCACAGGCATGCCCCCCTTTTCTTTTGAGTATTTATTTTATTTTATTTTATTTTGGCCAGGGCCGTTCCTCTTCATTTCTCTTCCTCTTTAAGCATTTGGGAGTATTCAAAAGCTTTGTCTTCAGTGTTCGAGATCCTTTCTTCTGTCTACTCCATCCTATTACTGAGGGATTCTTCTGTATTTCTCAGGTCTTTGAGGGTTGCAACTTCTTGTCTCAATTTGTCAAAAATCTTTGGTGATTTTATCTTGGAATTCGTTGAATTCTTGAGCAAACTTTTGAATTACTCCTTGAACTTCTAATTCCAATTTTATTTCAATTCTGTTAATCTTATTTGCTAGCCAAATTCTGAACTCAATCTCTGACATCTCAGCCATTTGTTTATGTATAGGATCTTCTGTTGTATCTCCTTTGTCATACCTTGGGCGAGTTGATCTCCTCTGGTTATTAATGTTGCCCGAGTTTTTCTGCTGATTCTGCCCCATGGTTAATTTTCACCATCTGTTTACAGAGGCTGGTAAGATGGAATTAGGGCTCCTGGAGATGTAATTAATCAGCCCTTTACCAGAGTACTGGGACTGGTGACTGTGGCTTTCCCCTACGGCTTTACCAAGGTCCCGTTCAGTACTACAGCCTAAGACTCTGGGGACCCACTTGGTATGATGGGGCTAGGTGGTTCTGTCTT
>NW_003852436.1:11484902-11493372 GCF_000181295.1 Otolemur garnettii | reverse complement strand
CCTAAGTCAAAGAGGAGACAATGCCTCCCCAACCAGCCCGTCTCACTGTGAGACGTGCAGGTGGGACTAGTTCAGGCCTGATTCTCTCCGGTGATCATTGAAAACTGGGGAGTGTTCTACTAGTGTCTGTGCCCAGCCAGGGGTTACCATGGAGGAGTGTGGCTCTCTCCCTCAGAGACCATGCCTCTGCCTTGGCCACTCTTCACCCCTGGAACCCCTGCAGGTCAGGTCAGGTTCCCCCCATGTTCCACAGGATTGGGGAGGTTTCTCTCCCAAATTTGACCCCAGTGGAGCCATCACCACTGCCGGGGGTGGTGCTGCCCATCTGGCGTATTGCTGTGTGCAGGCCACAGGAGCCAGGTGGGGAGCCAGAGGGTGGGGAGCCAGAGGGTGTAGTCTCGAGGCATCTCTTTTTCATGAGATTATATGCAGTGATGTAGCCTCCACATTTAAAAAAAATTAATCAACTTTATTTTTTAGGGCAGTTTTAGGTTTATAGCAAAATTGAATAGAAAGTACAGAATGTTCTCTTATGCTCCTCCCCCTCCACAGATACACACAGATTCTCCTGTTATTAGCATCATGTGTTACTCTGGGACATTTGTCACAAGGATGAACCAATATGGGTTCCTTATTATTAACTGAAGTCCGTGTTCTACAGTAGAGTTTGTTCTCTGTGTTATGCAGTTGAGAGGTTTTGACATGTGCGTAAATGGAATGTGTCCCCCATTGCAGGGTCATCTGGAGTTGTTCCACTGCCCTGAAAATGCCACATGCTCCACTGTGCCTCCTTTCCTCTCTCTCGTCTACTGTCCACATTTTACTTAGGCAAAAGTAAAATGAAAAAAGAAAGGTTTCATTTCTTTCTTTTTCATGAAAAAAGAAAGGTTTTTTTTTCTTTGACTTTTTATTTATTATACAAGTAATGCTAAAAATAGTAGAAATTTAAAAATAGGAGGAGTTATCTTTTCTCCTGATAGTAAATTGTCCTTATCTGGCCCTATTTTTTCCAGCCAACATCTCATAATCATGCAGCATGTAATGAAGTTTCTGTTGACAGTGGGCCACATGTGCGGTGTTTCCCTAAGATTATAATCCTGTACTTTACCTTTTCTATGTTTAGGTATGCCGACATTTGTGATTATGTTACCATTGCCGACAATAACCTGCTGCGCAGTGTGTACCCTAGAAGCAATAGGCTATACCACAGAGCCTAGGTGTGTAGGAAGCTGGACCATCTAGGTGTATGAGTACATTTGGGATGTTCAGACAACAACAGAGTCTCCTGATGACACGTTTCTCAGAGTGCATCCCTATCATTTAATGATGCATGAATGTAGACATGATTCTTTGTGAATTGTGGAATGAATTATCCACGGTTATAAGTCAGTATGTGGCTTCTCCCTTGTGTTTATCTCATTTCACTCCTCTATAAGCATGAAGAGTGGTGGGTTTGGTGATCTTAACAGTTAGTTGTGCAATCACTTCCTGGGAAACAGGATTGATATAATAGGACACTAGAAGATATTTGCAAGTAACGTGGCATTTAAACACAGAAACATTCATAATTAATGGTAGATTTACTTATCTCATGAATCCACGTACTCCAGATTCAGGCCCTGTCTCCTCTCTGCCTAGGTTCATGCCGGAACCCAACCTGCCCCCCTTGCTGCTCTATGACACCGCTTCTCTGCCAGCAGGGGCAGACTCCCAGCAGGTGATCAACATTGACCAGATCCGAGAGAGGCTCCCTGAGCTCCCTCGTGTGACACGAGAGAGGCTTGTTCAACAGTATGGGATGAGTTGGGATCACAGCTTCACTTTGCTGGTAGGTATTGATCAGATGCAAAACGAACCATCTCAGCTGACTGGGGATTGCTCTGCAGAGGCCCCTCCATGCACGGAGGGCTGCCGTGGGCCGCGAGTGGAGTGGGCTGGTTTCTTCGGTTGTACTGTAGATGCTGCTGGGAACAGGGCACAGCGACCTGTGCTCACCACCTTGTGGTAAATGTCCTCACGAAACCAGAAAATGAAACTCCCTCTCATATTAGTTGCTGCTGCTTTGTGGAAACAAATACCTGCTCGCAGTAGCCATGGAGACTTTTTGAAGACAGTCCAAATGTTATAGATGAGTATTTTCCCATGTGTCTGGAGGACAAAGGAAAACCAGCGTATAGGGTTTCTAGATGTCTAGCACTATTGAACCATGACAGGGTCTGGCAGGACATTAGGGTCTTGAAAACCAGCCAGTTGTTTCACCAATTATAGAAGAAAACCTTTATTCCACACGAAATGCGGGAAACTCTGACTAAAACATCAGTCCTTTGAGGCTCGGGGATACATCTGAAGGGGCCTAGAGAGAATCTGACACTGCCAAGATCTGCTTAGGGATTTTCCATCCTTTTCAAAGCTACTTAGGGCTTTGCAGTTGTCTTTGTCATGGCAACATGAAAGTGATACGGCGTCAGTGAGCGTAGCATTTTGTCACAGTTGTCTTGTTCCTGTCTGTTAGGGAGGAAGTGGAAAGTTTCACTGCTGCGTCTTTCAGGGAGTAGGTAAGAGCCATGCTCATCTTTGGGAGCAACAGAATCTCTGGAACCTCTGGATTTTTTCCTTTTTACATGACCAATAATAACTACCTAGGGATGTTAGAACATGCATACGTGTATATATATTTATATACTTTCGTAAAGCAGCATAGCAGTTTATACTACAAGGTGTGTTGAATGGATGCTTCTATCTTTAGTATCCATAAATCATTTACTTGAGAAGGAGAGTTGATCAGTGCTTCTTTTTTTTTGTAGAGACAGAGTCTCACTTTATCACCCTCGGTACAGTGCCGTGGCATCACAGCTCATAGTAACCTCCAAGTCCTGGGCTTAGGCGATTCTCTTGCCTCAGCCTCCTGAGTAGCTGGGACCACAGGTACCCACTAAAACGCCCGGCTATTTTTCTGTTGCAGTTTGGCTGGGGCTAGGTTTGAACCCACCACCCTCGGTATATGGGGCGCCCTACCCACTGAGCCACTGGCGCCGCCCGATCAGTGCTTCTTATGGGCTGCTGTTGTATCTTGTTCATTCCTCTGTGGTGATTATATCACTGTTTTTTGTGTTTATGTATTTATTTATTTATTTTAGAGATGAGTGTCTCACTCTTGCTCAGGCTGGCGAACTCCTGAGCTCAAGCAATCAACCTGCCTTGGCCTCCCAGAGTGCTGGGATTATAGGTGTGAGCCCCAGCATCCAGCCTGTGTCACTGTATTTTAATTAGTTTGTCTTATAGAGCATCTTGAAGGCAAGGACTGTTTCATGTTGCCTGTTACTCAGCACAGCCGTGCACACTGGTGGTACTTCGTGCCAAGTCCTTGCCTGTGAACCAGCCCGTCAGCGCTCAGTACACAGTGCTTCTGTCCCCGAAGCGTCTCACAATGCATACATTTTTCCCCAGGCCGAGGTAAAAAAAAATTGAGTTCCACCCTTAGACATCCTTCCCATCATCTTGACCACTTGAACTTCCAGCCTACTTGAAGTGACTACTGAATTTAAAACGAGACCAGAATTTAAAACCATTTGCCAGGTCACACAGGGGACTCAGGCTAGTCAACCTCAAAGACATCAGTCCCCTGTCTGCACGTGGCATGAGGTGATGTGAGATGAACCAACATTTCTTGGCTATTTCTTTGTTCAGGGCTTCACTGTCATTTCAGACAGGAATCCTCTAAATATAATGTTAAATTTATTTATTGTTTTTGTAAATCCACTTTCTTAATAAGAGTACTGAAAGGATCTTTCAGAATCTCCTCTCAGGAAAATGGCTCTTTCTGTTCAAGGCCCTGTCTGAAAATACCTGCCCCCTTCAGATTTTCACCTGGGGCCTTTGATGAGCAGGTGAGGACAGTGATCACCTCACTGAGCATAAGCTCCACGAGGGTAGGGACGTTTCTACATTCACGTTTGCATCGCAGTCTTCATGCATTTGTCCTTTATGGCACCAAAACCTAGTGTACCTTGGGACCAATGTTTGCTAAGGGCTCGCAAAGGAGTGAATCTGTGTTTAAGGCAGGAGACCTACCTTTGATTATTTAGCACTTTTATTAGTACCTGTCTCCTGTGTAGCAGCTACTGAGACAGGGATAGAGATGATTTTTTTTTTTTTTTTTTTTTTGCTTTCTAAGAGTTTTTGTATATATGAGACACTGTAGCTAGCCGGCCCCTAGGACAGACTGCAGTAGATCTAAATATAAGTTAAGATCAGAGCCCAGAGGAGGTGGCAATTAACTTGATTAGAATGAGGAAGGAAAACTTATAGAAAGAGGTGATTTTTATTTCTAGCCATTTTTGAAAAGCCTTCTTTTTTAATACCTTGAAAACATGCTTACTTTTATAGCTTGCAGATAATGTATTGAGTGATTAGTTGATTTGTTATTTTTTTTTTTAAGGGCTAGCACTTGAAATTTCCAAGATGAGTGAGAATAGAATAAGATGGAAATGGAAAGAGAATGATTCAGACCAATTATTTTCCTGAAATTAGGCAGCCTGAGTCCTTTATGACTTTGTAATCATTGGAAGCTGAGTTACTCATAACATATCTGCAAATGATATGTTCATGTTTTTTCCTGTCTTCATCAGAAACACAACAGATTGCTGAGAAGGGCAGATGCACAAATCTAATGAACCATCTTTCAATTTAAAGAGTCCCCAGGAGTATTCATTAAATAAATAGCAGTGGTGGAGGTGTGCCTTGCAGAGCCTCACTCCGTGCTCCGTGCCTTCGGATTGCTTATTAAATCAAGCGTTATGCACGTACCCACCCCCCCACACACACACATGCTTTATCCACAAATAATAAAAAACTTGAGAATTTACTCCTAGTTTTTAATTTACTCTGTCATTTTATTGTGCAGTAAGCACTGAATTCGGTATTGTTAACATCCTTGATATTTACAGAACTCTGTCATCATACCTTAGCATCTGCAGTGTCAGCACACAGTGGCCAGTGGCTGGGTGGACAGATGAGTGGATGGATGGGGCACTGTTTCTGGGCACAGGAAATCTGGGAGAAGTAGTGGTCCTGATGACAGCATCCCTGTTTCCAAAGGGCACAAACATAACCACTCTTTGACAACCCTGAGAATCAAGGCCTACTACATGTGCTATTGAACTCCGGGTGAGAAGCCCTGGATGGCTGCTTCAGCCACACTGAGTACTGTGACCCTGGATATCACTTGGTCTCTTTGACTCCTACATCTCACACTGGTTTCATTAAGATGTTAAATCAACATTCTGATTTTCTCTCCTAGACCTTTCTGATAACCCCTTCCCAGAAGGAAACCTGTATTGCTGTTTCTTCCTCTGGCCATGTAAATATCTTGCCCCACCTAAAACTTCAGCCTATTCAGCCAACCTTGCTTCTCCATCTTACATCATATTGCCTTGATTTCTGATGTCATATTTGAAGGTTAAGGAGTAGAAATGTGGAAGCTGAGACCCAGGTATTAGGATTCTGAGAAACCAGCAGTTCTATTAGCATAGCGAGTTCTTCTCCAAGTCAGTAGATCCAGGAATAATTATTAGCATGATCAGGATGATGTACACGGGCATCTCTTCTTAGCCAAACCCTCCCAGGCTGGTCTTTGTGGGGGCATCTCTTCCTAAACTCTGGGCCTTACCTCGCTCGGGGAATTGCAGCCATTTGCCCAAGCAGCACGTTAAACAGCCTTCCCGCGTGCTCTGCAGTTACTTGGTGCTGCTTTTTGATAAACCCCTGACAGCTGTCTGAGGCAGGTGTTGTTGCTGTCCCCATTTACAGGTACAGAAACGTAACCACTTTTTGTTAAGTGACTTTCCCGAGCCCGTGTTGGAGCCAAGTTCAGAGCAGGCTGAGTTGGGGGCTCAGGCTCTTCATTTTTAAGCCCCACTGCCTGCCTGCACATATGTGCTACAGGGTCACACAGAAGTGATGCTCTCAGTTAGTTGCAGTTTGGGATCACTTTCGTTTCATTAGTAGAGAAAATAGAGTTTTTATTTTTGTTGATACTGATGTTTTTTATAGTCCCACTAATGTTTCATAAAGCACAATCACAGAACGTAGATGCATTTAAAAATGTTTGCCACTGCTATTGGTTCATAACGTGCCAGACTGGCCCTATAAATAAACATAAAGTGCTGTCTACTAAATCTGGTGAATATCAGTCACCACCAATGAAAAGCCGAAATCATGTCTTATTTTCCAAGTGGAAAAATTAAGTCTGAAGAAAAGTAATGTAAGCCATCCTCTGCAGCTTGATGTATTTTGTCTCTTAAATTTTCCGCTGTAGGCACTTGGCTCCTTCTGTCTGAATCACAGAGAAGTGTCTCCCGTAATAGTAGGGTGCGTTTGTAGGGCTTGGGGGTGCTTTTGCCTAGGGCCTTGTGTCCTTCAGCCTGGCACATGATAGGTACTCGGTAAGGAATAGAGATGGGCTGGCAGAGAACTCAGCAGATAGAAGGCCCTGAAGCCTCTGGTGTGGGAGATTTCCATGGAGGGATGGCAGAGCGTCCCGTTGTGTTTGGTGAGAGCCGGCCGCACTCCCTATAGTGCCCTGTGCTCTTTGTAAACATAAGTGCTTCAGCTTCTCTATGTTGCTTCCAACCATCCTGAGTAAGTCTACAGGGCAGTGAGTTAAAATACTGACTCAGGAACAGACACTCTTGATTCCAGACCTCAGCTTTTGACGCTTAGGAGCTGAGCAGACCCTGCAAAGGTAACCAGAGCTGTTTCCCTCTTCTGCTGAAAGAGGAGGGATGAGTCACTCGCCCCCAACCCGATAGGCAGAGCTAAACCTTCACTGAATCTAAACAAATCTAAATAGAGCCAAGCAGTTCCTAAGAACGTGCTGCCATGGAGGAGAGTCTTGACACCATTCAACACGCTGAACGGTGCGTTGAGAGCCATGCAAGGCAGAATTTTAGAAAAATGCAGCACAGCCCCAGGGAGGCCATAGGAAACTGCGATTGGGACCCCTCAGATCCGTAACCTGCACTCTGCGTGTGTGTTTTTGTCTTTGTATTCCCCTCAAGATGTGTGGTCTTATTTGAACAACTTCATTTTCTCCGGCTGGTTCTTGCCCATTTAAAGTCATAATCGTTTGTATCTGACATCATGGAAAAGGTTAAGGTGTCTCCAAGGGACAAAGACACAGAAAAGATACCGTGACTGCAGCTGGTTGTTAAATGGATTGTTTTTTAAGAATTTTACTTTAAGTTTCTAGTAAGCTAGAAATGGCCTGGTTTGCTTTTTGGATGAATTGCCTGTAAAATAATTTCCCATGATAAATATCTCTCTATCCCATATGTAATACTACTCTAAAGCTAATAGTTTGACATAGTATCTGAAGCCATACCGACTGGTTTTAGACTGGCCAGACTTACTGAGGGACAGAGAACTCACCTCCTAACTGCTGCTGCAGAAAAATTCATTTGGTCAACATCGTTGCACACCATATTTCAGCTCCGTGCAATTTTAAAAATTGATTTTATTCTTCGTTTTATAAGAATTACGTCCAGTGCTTGCCAGCTTAAGGGTGCTTTTAGTCTGTACAGTATTGGAAAAGTAACCAATATCTTGTTCTGGTAAAGTTGGATGAGAAGATGCATCTCCTCACTCCACTCCCGCAAAACCAGCAGTTGGTTCTATCAGTGCAGGTGAGGCGGGGCTTTGGGAGGGGAGGGTGCTGTGGGCTCAGAGCTGTGTGGCCCCTCGGGAACGTGCCTACTGGGACAACATGCAGGGAGGATCCACAGCCTGGGGGCCCAGTCCCCAACCCAGCCTGAACACGGATTTCCTATGTTGGGGACAAATAAAATGTTTCGTTTCAAGTTTCAGGCAGATCTGGGGGGATGAGCAAACCCACACTGCCTTTGTTGCTGCTCTTAAGCTCCAGCCAGAAAGCTCCGCTCAGCACTATCGGCTGTCTCCATGTTGGGGCTGTGCGACACGGTGGCGTTAGGCACATGACGGGTGAGGACCGCCAGGGTTGGTTTCATGATAGTGCACTTCTGTGTCCCATTCTTACAGTGTTGTGACTGTGCCGGTCTTCTGTCAGTTTGATTACTTGAATTATTTGGATTTTGATGATTCCTTTGCCATCTCTCCCAGAGTTAAGCAGCTTAAAGAGAATGTAAAGTCATTTTCACATCAGTCTCAACACTCCTTAAACAGAGCCAGTGCCCTGAGCAGAACTCAGGACCCATCTGCATGCTTCCAGCGTGGCTCCCCTCAGAACTCAGGATCCATCTGCATGCTTCCAGCGTGGCTCCCCTCAGAACTCAGGACCCGTCTGCATGCTTCCAGTGTGGCTCCGCTCGGAACTCAGGATCCGTTGGCATGCTTCCAGCGTGGCTCCCCTCGGAACTCGGGATCCGTCTGCATGCTTCCAGTGTGGCTCCCCTCGGAACTCGGGATCCGTCTGCATGCTTCCAGTGTGGCTCCC
>NW_003852436.1:11472311-11483762 GCF_000181295.1 Otolemur garnettii | reverse complement strand
GGATCCGTCTGCATGCTTTCTGTGTGGCTCCCCTCGGAACTCGGGATCCGTCTGCATGCTTCCAGTGTGGCTCCGCTCGGAACTCGGGATCCGTCTGCATGCTTTCAGTTTGGCTCCAGTCAGAACTTGGGATCCATCTGCATGCTTCCAGTGTGGCTCCTCTCAGAACTTGGGATCCATCTGCATGCTTTCAGTGTGGCTCCGCTCAGAACATAGCACAAGTGGAGTTGGGACCAGAGCTTTGCTTGGATTTTAGGGGCTCCCACACACTGCTGGGAACATGACCCAGGAGTGGAAATAGTGGAGACCAGAGTAGGACCCTGGATCTCTAGCTGTGTGTCCCTGGGGCAGCCAGGAGAACACCTCCGTGGTGTGAGTGGGTGGGGGCAGTGAGGTTCAGGGTCACCCTGGCTCTCCTGACGTGCTCACGTGGAAAGCTGTATTTCCTGCGCCAGTCTCACACCACCAATTTCTGCCCTTTGCTTTTGTCCTCCCAAAAGTCCTCTCTTGCTGAGTAAGTTTTCTGCCCCCAGGAGTACATACTGAAAGATTTTCACAGCCACTTGCTATTTCTGTGAGAAGCACAGGGAGGCCTCGTTCACATCGCCCACCCGAGCCGCCACCACACTAAGCATTCCCACCCTGAATCCCCCGGGGACTTCTGCCCTCTGCCCTGGAGCCATCCGTCTCAGGCCTCTGCTTCACTTCCATCACCTACACTAGCATTAGGTGCTGTTTTCTGGGCCATTTTGTACAGTGGTTGAGTTTGAGTTTTCTCACTTTGTAAGATTGCCCGAAGTCACAGGAATATGGGGGAACTGAAGCCCCCAGGGATGCCCAGCTGACGGGCCCTTCCAGTGTCCCCGCAGATGCCCAGCGCTGCTCTCCCTGGCATCCCTGCCATGCAGGGATAGGTGCAGTTCCAGTTTGTGCCAGCACAAAGTGACATATCATGACGTGTGCGAGCCTTGCCCAGGAAAACCACCGTGCAGTCTGCTGTTGTGGGGCCTCTGCTCAGCTGTTCTCATCACAGGCGTGACCCGCCCGATTGGGTCTGAGTTACTGTATTAGCCGACTGGGGCACAATCATAAACACAGGCTGCCTGATAACAAGGGGCTTTGTCTTGCTCTGGGTCTGGGCATGCTCACGTTGCCTTCTCTGGGGCCGGGGAGAGGTGCAGAAGCCAGGCCTGTGATAACTCTGGCCACCCTCTGTCCCCTGCAGCCCAGTTTGGCATGGGTGCTGGCAGGCCACTGTCTTCCTCCCTGATCTGGGAACAGGGGTGTGTCATGCCACAGCTGAGTGCCCAGGCTTAGGACGGCAAAAGCAGAAAGCAGACTTGCCATTTTCTCCTTCTAATTTCTGAGCTAATTTCCTTGCAACATTTTTAATATGTTAAGCACCTTTGAACAGCTGGCAGCTATCAAATAAAATAATGGAGGTGGTGGGAAGGCACTTTATCTTGATGAGCTCCTTGTCTGACATTGTGCCTGGCACTGATAGGTGCTCGGAATCAGTCCCCGAGAGGGCAGGGATCGTGACCTTTCCTGCAGCAGAGGCAGCACACACACACAGTGGAAAAGGACAGCCTGTTGCTTTCTGGCTGTGTGACCTCAAGTGGGTTAGGGCCTCGGTGTCTCACCTGCAAGGGTCCTAACAGAACGTAACTCCTAGGGCAGCTGTTGGATTTAAATGAGTTAATGTGGAGAGAATGCTTAGAACAGTGCCTGCCACGTGTGATTGTTGGTGCCGTGACCAGGATTTTTATTAGCAGCAGCTACAGCTGCCCACAGGGCTGGTCACTGATCCCCACAGCAGGCAGGGATCAGGAAACTCTTGAGGGCCCTTGACCAGCCCTGGATCGCCAATCAAGGGTCCTCTGTAGCTGCCAGGACACTCCCTGTGAGGGAGGAACCCTCCCACGACTTTTATTTTCTGTGCTGCTCGTCTCCTCAGAGCCTGGCACCGGCGCTGTCTCTCTCACTTTCACTGTCCTTATAAATACAGCCCAGCCTCATTTTCTGACCTTCCGTCAGCTTCCCAGGGTGTGTGTGACTTAGAACAAGAATGCAGTTGAGAAATCAGCCCTCGTTCTGTTCCACCTGGAGAGTCTTCTGACATTCTGTCATCTCTGAGGGTAGAATGAGGAGACAGCTTTGGGGCACATGGTTCGGGGGTCCTTCCCTGCATGGCCGTGGAGGCGAGGTGTCCTCTGCCTCTTCTGCCGCCAGCCATGACCACTGACGAATCCATTAGCGATGGAGGGCTCCTGTTAGCGTCTGCGAGGCTGGGCTGGCACGGGCTCGGGCGTAATTGAGTGCTGTGGGAAATGTGATTAAAATGTGAAAAAGCTGCTGCCCAGTCCCAGCCCTGTAAAGACTGTGGTGTTACACAAAAGGCAGGACCAGTTGTCCCTGCTCCTTTAGCCATCGCTGAAGGAACAGTTGGCATCTCAGCCAGGAGGCCTGACTCACCGTGCCACTGAAGTCGCAGTTCTGCGGCACGTCGGACAGCTTCGTCCTGAGCTGAATGCCTGCTTGTTGCTTTTGAGCAGGGTGTTAAAGGGCCTCTCATGCTGTGGCCTTTCTGCGTTGCTCTTAATATGATTTTTATGTAAGGGAATTACTGGCTCACTGTTTCCTGAGAAAACCAGATGGCTGCACTGACATGTTCACCAGAGACTTCACAGATTTGTGCCAAGCTTATTAGCATTTGCCAATCTCACGGAAAAACTAAGACTAGAAAACTAGAATGCATGCCTGTCCCACCCCCCACCCCCCCGTAAAGTGGGCTTCAGCTCTCGAGAGCCAGAGCTGGCAGCCCACGTGCAGCTTGTACTGATCCATCATTCCTGGGCGGCAGCAGCCTGGCCTCCTTCCTCCCCGGTGCCTGCAGCTCGCCCCATCACAATCGCAGATTTTCTTGTCCGCTTTAAATTGTGGACTGAAACCACGTATTCCCTGGTGAAGTACAGTTCCAGCTCAGAGAGGCTTCATCACAGCACTGACGTGAAAAGACAAACAGAAATCTGACTTGCCATGTAATCCATCCAATAAAAAAACCACCCAAGGGTAGAGGAATAGATATTCATCACCTCCTAGCAAGTCAGCCAAGCCTGTGAGTTTAAGTGCAATATTTCTAGGTGGATTTAGAAAACCTTTCCTTGGCAAAGCGAAGAGTTCTCCTCCTGACAGCTCACTTCACCAGTGGGCCAGCCTGTCTGGGTTAGAACAAAGGGAATTCTGCCCGTGTGATTTGGGCCAGACAGCAGTTTTCTACTTCCCCAGCGACTTGCAGACTGTGGTGGAAGTTTGGATATTTCTCCAGAAGTTATGCAAAACTCCCTATTGTGCTGCCTACATTGGCCTTTATCTGTCCTTAAGCTTTGGCTGCCCAGGTGGCCTTTGCCCTGGGTTAGCATGCGCAGAATAATAGCATTGGCTTGAAAAGAGATTCAAGGGATGATTATGAGATTATTCAGCAGGCTTGTCACCAGAGAATTTATCGGTTACGGAGGGCATGCGGGTTTTCTTACTGTTCTGGAATTGTGCTTTGGAGTGCCTGTGCACCTGTGTGTCTTTCCCAGCACTTTGTGAGGGTATCTTGCTGCTTCTCAGCACCTTATTTTTCCAGGAAGTTCTTTTGCTTAATGAAGGGTCTTTGAAAGGAGCCAGGGTGGGAGTCTTCACTGCAGTGTGAACTTCAAAAGGAATATTTTGAAGAAAGTGTGGTCTGATTTGAATTTCAGCAGCTAAGGGAAATCTACTACTTAAAATGATTTTTACCCACTACGTTAGGAAATTTCTTTTTTTTTGGAGACATAGTCTCACTTTGTTGCCCTCAGTAGAGTGCAATTGCATCACAGCTCGCAGCAACCTCTAGCTCTCAGGCTTAGGCGATTCTCTTGACTCAGCTTCCCGAGTAGCTGGGACTACAGGCGCCCGCCACAACACCCGGCTATCTTTTTGTTGCTATTTGGCCAGGGCTGGGTTCAAACCCTCCACCCTCAGTATATGGGGCCAGCACCCTACTCACTGAGCCACAGGCGCCACCCAAGTGTTAGGAAATTTCAACCTCTCTACCTGAGTAGAACAGGCCAGTTTTTTCTTACTGACATTAGGTGAGGACTTAGCTAAATTTCTTGGTTCTGCTAGATCTGAGCCAGCAGCTAGCCGGGGTGTAGAACTTGATGTGTGTCTCGGGGTCAGTCACACACATACCTGTGGCAATTCCAGTATATAAAGGTGAGTGTGGCTTGATAAAAACTGGCTCGTGTGTGCTTTACACACTCACTCACTGATGGGAGCCCCTCATCCCATCTGCGGGTACTTAGTGAGCAGCACTGCTTAGTCTGGTTAGAGAGGGAACAAGGACAGCGTGGCCCTGGGTGCTGCAGCTGACCGTCTAGAGAGGACAGATAGCCCTGTCTCCATGAAGCATGTCTCCTGGGTGAGCCACTGCAGCTAACTGCTGTCCTAGAGTGAGCTGGGAGGCAGAGCCAGCTGTACCCAGGAGCTGCTCCCCCGTAGCCCTTCTGGGACCTAAATGGGTCACATGTGCTTGTGCTGCATTTTGGAAACATTTCAGAACCGTTCTTGTCTACCTCTTGGGGTGATGGGAAGATGAGTGCATATATGATCCACTTTCGATTTTTTAGGAGTAGAATATTCTGTTTGGTCTTTCTGGATTTACTTTGTTTCCTACCTTCTTCTCTAGCACCAGGACTTCCAGCAGAAGAGAGGCCTGGAAAGAGAAAGGACGTTAAACTCAGGCCGAACATTGTGGCTCCAGTTTGCAGCTCAGGGATAAAGGCTGTGGGGCACACAGGTTGACACTGAGAAGGCCACAAGTCTGGGGGATATTGAATTTCACCATCTGGCTACAACGCCAGGGCTCTCTAAGATTTGTTTATTCCTTTGAGCAAACACTGCTCAAACTCTGCACGGTGACAGGAGAGAAGTAGAACACTTGCCCTTAACTGGGGGTGATCAGAATTTTCAGGTGACATCTCAGTGTTTAGCAAAGAAAAAGTAGCTGTCTCAGAGGAGGCAAAGGGTGACAGTTTCCAACTTGCCTTCAGAATGCTGAGCTTTCGTTTTGGGGGAAGCTGTATATAATTTTTTTTTTTTCTTTTTAACAGAATGAAGTTGACCTACTGGCGTTCTTCCAAAATGTGATGAAAGAAACTAGGGCAGAGCCAAAAAAGGTGACGAGTTGGGTCCTCAACACTTTTCTGGGCTATTTAAAGCAACAGAACCTGGCTGTCAGGGAGAGGTGAGTGAGAGTGGGGATTTCTTTCTTCCTTTATGATGGACTCTGTGTCCCAAAGCAGCAGAAAATAGGGCGGGTGCAGTTTTTTGCTTTCCCTGTTCTCCCTCTGAATCTCCTGACAAGACACAAATATCCCCTGTGAATTCCAAATGCTAAATCTGTTCTCTGTCCCGTGTGAAAATTCATTTATGTGTTCAGGTCTCTGTGGATTATGTCCTTTGTACTTTGTGAGGGACTAGGGGTTTAAAGATGAGCAGAACAAGTTGTTGACACACTGGTGAAGGACACAGACCTGTAAGAAAACGGTCCCCTTGGGGGATCCTGTCAGGCTAGACATGTGCACAGGGCGCTGGGGAAATCGGCCCAGGTTTCCCTCGGGTGAGCCGAGCCCTGCACTTGCGGGAGTTGGCAGAGGCGAGGGGCAGGGCCTGCAGACGCCAACACAGTAGAGCAGTGCTGGGTGACACGCAGGCCTACAAGGCCCAGGACACCCAGAAGTTGGGGAATGTGGCGGGCCTGAGGCAGACAGACAGGACAGATGGGGACAAACCTGCAGAGGTGACCAAGAGCCCCCTGGAGGACTGTGAATGCCTTTGTCAGCTCTTGAAGGCCATAGGTGACAGGCTCATACTGGTTTCACATGGGGGGCTGGGTACAGTATGCCTTAGCCAGCTCAGACGCAGCAACATACCCCATACTGGGTGACTAAGCAAGGGACATTATTTTCCATAGTTCTAGAGGCTGAGAAGTTCAAGATCAAGGTGCTAGCGGCTGCAGTCCTGGGTGAGGGCCGCCTCCTGGCTTGCAGATGACTGCCTTCTTGCTGGGTCCTCACGTGGTGAGCAGCGGGTAGGGGGAAGAAGAGGCACAGAAAGCAGGGAGGGAGAGAAAGCCCCATCTCTTCTGGCAGTAACAGAAATCCCATCATGGGGACTCAACCCGGGTGATCTCTTCTAAGCCTCCTCATCTCCCAAAGGCCCATCTCCTAATACCTTCACATTGGGGGTTAAGGCTCCCATATATGAGTCAGGGGGAGACACAAGCATTTCCATCCTTAAAAGGGAGAAAAAAAGACTAGAGGCAGGAATTCTCTTTGGGAACCTCCTGCAGGAATGCCACTGAGAAATGTCCCAGGCTGAGCTGAGTTGGCAGCGGTCAGGCTGAAGTGAGGTGGGCCGTGTTGAGAGCAGTTACCTCACCCTGGCACAACTTCCACAGGGCTTGCTTGGGCGGGAAGGTGAAATGGAGAACAGACTATTGGATCTATGAGAGGTAAAGGAAGAGGAGTTTAGAAGGAGGGGGTGAGAACACCAGGTTCCATTTGGACACGCTGAGTTAGTCAGAGCTGCCTGCAGGACATGTGTCCCTTGAGGGTATCCGGTAGGCTGGGTATATGGGTCTGCAGCCACAGGGGAGCTCCAGGAGGTATAGATGTGAGTTCTTGTTTTGCTTGTTATCCAGCGTACGTTGGTCCAAGGATCCTCAAACTTTTTAAACAGGGAGCCAGTTCACTGTCCCTCAGACCGTTGGAGGGCCGGACTGCGAGCCCTGAGACCAGTTGGCTGCTAAGCAGGACAGACAGCAGCAGCAAAAACACCCAGCAGGCCAGATAAATGTCCTAGGCAGGTTGCATGTGGCCCGCAGGCCGCAGTTTGAGGACGCCTGGTTTAGGCCCTGCTGTGTGCTGAGCTCTGTGCTAAGCATGGAAAGCACAGTCCACAGGGCACACGTGGGCCCCACTCTTGGGCAGGTGGTCTGGGAGCTGTTGACTGTAGAGTGGTGACAGAGGTGGTCTTAGAGGGGGAAAAAAGTAGCAGCCAAGCTGAGGCCTGAGCATAGCACCAGCAAGGGTAGACTGGCCCCGGGGTGCACGTGGGTGTGACAGTGGGGGATGTGGGTACATGGTGCGGTCTAAGTCACAGGGGTCCCCCGAGTGCTGGGTAGATGAGAACCATCTAGGATGTGAGGGTGGCCGAGGGAGGGGCCATGGCTCTCTGGTGAGACTGAGGAGCACAGACAGAGGAGGAGGAAACAGACAAGATAGCAGAGAAGTAGGAAGGAAACCAGGACAGTAGTGTTGGTGTCATAAAGCCAAAGAAAAGGTCGTAAGACGGAAAGCGTCGATGTCGTGTCCGCCTCCTGCTCTCAGTGTACTTACCCAGGCGCGGCCAGGTGGGGTTAGTTCACCTCCTGACTCAGCTGCTTGCCAGCCGTGACCTCAGGCAACTTCCCCTCTCTGACCCTCAGCTGCCTTGCTAGAAAATGAAATGGCAGTGCGGGCCTCACAGGGCTGTGGAGAGGAAGACGCACAGACCTTGCACCCAGCAGGCGGCGTGTCTCTTCTTTCTCCTGGCTGTGTTGGTGTGTTGAGGACTGAAACAGTGGCCACCTCAGTCTCCTGAAGTCCTGTGGCATTGGGAGCTTTTTTGTCTTTGACCCTAGTCCTCCCAGGTTCAACCTTCCATTCAGACATTCCACTATTTACCCTGGAAACGTTGTGGCCATTCTGTGAAAGCAAGAGCCTTTGGGAGGGGACGCAGCTGTACCAAGGCCTTCAAGGCTGAGCGCTGGGTAACACCTGTGTCTGACAACAAGTGAGGGGGGGATTTTTGAAAGAAGAGGTCTTGTAGAGGGCAGGCAAGGGATGCAAACATGCTCACAGAGGGTTGTTAGATTGTAACTGGTAGAAGGTAAGAAATTGGGCAGATGTGAGTAACTGTAAGATCAGCCAAAGGCGTTTTCAAAATTAGGGAGATCTGAGCATCTGTGAAGGTGTGAGATTAAAGCTGCAGTATAAGCCAGGCCTGGGGGCTCACACCCTTGAAGTCCTAGCTACTCGGGAGGCTGAGGGAAGAGGATCACTTGAGCTCAGGAGCTCAAGGCTGCAATGAGCTGTAATCACCCCACTGCACTCTAAGCAGGGCGACAGCAAGACCCTGTCTCTAATAAAAAAAAAAAAAATTCAGAACAGAAAAAATAAGCAAAGGTTCAGAGGCGTGGACAACGATGGGGCTCCGAGCATGTGTGGAGGGGTGTTTGATGGAGGAGGAAAAGGAGGGGACGCTAGAACATTCTGGCTGTTGCCTCAGCTGATGTCATTATGAAGTGGGAGGCAAGGGCACGTGCTGAGAGGGCAGTGGGAGGGAGACTGTCCAGAGTGGGTGTTTGGATGGGGTGCCAGGTATGGGCACCAAGAAGTCGATGTAGTGAACGCAAGGATTAGTACATGGCAAGTGCCCCTGGGAGGGCTGAGGCCAGTGTCTATCTCCTCACGTCCTGTTCTGACGGAAGCTGAGAGGGTGGACTTTGGGCCTGAGACAAGCCTGGGGATGGAGATGGACAGCACCTTTCAATGGGGCAGGGTGGGGTGGAGCGGTCTTCTCTCCAAATCTAAGCTGGAGATGGAGCTCTGAGGGACTGGGCAAAGTTGGAAGATCTGAAAGATCCCATCTCCCCTCCTCTGGCCTAGGGAAATCTGAGGGAAGAGAGACCACCCAGCACGCAGGGCCCAGGCTGTGTGTTCTACAGCAGGGACACAGGCAATGTCCAGAAACCAGTGCTCTCTGACAGCAGCAAATTAGTAGCTCGTGCTGCCACCACTGTGTTTCAAGCTTGATGCTTGGTTTACTTAGCTGGGGAGTGGGGTTGGCGTAACAGGTACTGATCTTGGTCATTGTCTGTTCAGATGTAGCCCCAGCATATCTGGAACTGGCATGTGCAGTAGACCAGAGAGCCCTGCTGGTGGGAAGAATCCTGTGACACAAATATTAATTATCTACTACGTGTTGAGCACTGTGGGAACAAGAGGTGATTGAGAAATCCCAAGTGCTATTAGATCAGTGGAGAGATTTTATAGCAAAAGTTTATGACCCAACTGATAAGGTCATTAGATGAATTTCTGTAAAACAAGGTATTTTTAGTTGTTTTGTGTTCTTTTCCTGTCCCTCTTCACCCTCACGTCCTTTATTTCATTGCTGTGGTCTGATACACTGATTATGATTCATATTTTGAGATTTACTCAAGGTGATAGTGTTAGGAGGGTAGGGTCTTTGGTGGGTGATTTGGTCATGAGGGAGGAGTCCTCGTGGGTAGGATTAGCTCCCTTATAAAAGAAACTTCAGAGACTCCCTCACCCCTTCCACCATATGAGGACATAGTGAGCCGGTGCCATCAGTGAGAAGGCAGGCCCTCACTAGACACGGAGTCTGCCCATGCCTTGATCGTGGACTTCCCAGCCTCCAGCACTGTGAGAAATAAATTACCATTGTTTATAAGCCTTTCAGTTATAGCAACACACATAGGACAAACTCTGGCTCATACGGGGGCAGGGACCTCATCTTTTGCATGCTCTAGAAATCCAGTTCAACCTCAGTGCTTATTTGGGTTCCACACACAGTCTACACTCAGTGACGATTGACCATTACATTTTATAGGATTGCAGAACTTCTAAGCAACCCACACTTTCAGGAAAACCTGCCTTCCTATTACATATTGCCAGTAAAGGTGGGAGGTTGGACAAGGATTTAGTTTATTCCTCAGCCCTCTCTGCCCCTCTTCCTCAGAGAGTCAGTCAGGGTGGTTCACAGATGTTCTGAATGCCAATTTAATAATACCAGACACTCTCCAGACCTAGTTTTCACTTGGAATTACCTTTTATCCATACTTTGAAATAAACAAACATGCTTCATTATCTGAACAGACAACCCTAGTAACATTTCACTGTCCTTGATTTAGAGGACAGTGAGTCATGCCTGGCTAACTTGTGCCCATTGGTTTGGAGTTCATGGATATTGTCATAGGGAGTAGGCTGTAGTTTCCTTTTTATTACCTGAGACCACCAAAGAAATTAGTAGTGAATGATGAGAAACAACTTCACAGAAGTGCTATTGTCCATTTCAGGGGCCTTCATTCACATGGAGACACAGTGTGCTGTTTAAGTCATTCTTCCCCTGCCTACCTCAGATAGATATTTCATCAGCCTGGTTGCTGTATGTACAGGTTGAGTGTTCCTAAACCAGAAATGCAGATTGCTCCAAAACCTAAACTTTCTGAGTGCTGACATGACACTTAAAGGACATGCTCACTGGAGCATTTCAGATTTCGGATTTTCAGATTAGGGATACCAGGCCAGTAGGCATAATACAGATATCCAAAGTCTGAAAACAAAAAAAACAATATTCAAAACACTTCTGCTTCCAAGCATTTCAGATAAGGCATACTCAACCTGTATTTAGAAGCCACCAAACCATATATTTTAAAAGAAATAGTTGTAATTCATTCTTGCCTTTTCCTTAATCCAGGCATGTACCCTAATGTGAATTAATGACACTTTACTGTCCTTTGATATTGTGGGATCTCATGTAACTCATGAGTTATGCAAGTAACTCATGTCATAGAAGTATGAATTTCAAAAAAAATTAAAAATAAAAAAGAAGTATAAATAGATTCTGGCCTTTCTGTGCCCAGGAAGCTGCTGTGGCCCCACAGAAGTGAAGAGAGGATGGGGGTCAGTGAGGCCTGATGAAGGCATGGCTGGTAGTCAGTTGCGTTCCTGTAAACAAAATCTCTTACCATTATAAGGAATTTATATTTGTACAGAAACATTCAGAAAAGTGGCTTTGTTAGCTGTTTTGTTTGAAGTGATTTTTAGGCTGATCTTTCAGTTGAAAATATTTAATCACTGGACTTTATTTTCTTTTTCTCATCATGGTTCATGAGTTTTGCAGCCACCTCCCTTTTTTGACTAATTATACCAAGCAGTTGTCTGTTGCTACAACTTCTGCCAAACAGCTGTTAGTGTTGGGTGGTAAAAGAAAAGAAAAACACTAGTCACAAACATTTGTTATATCCTAAACGCAAAATAGAAAGAGCGCCCAGCTGGCCTGTTATCTCTGTCCCTGGGCATGGGTCTTGATCATTTAAACCTACCAGGTCGAGTTCTGATCCGGAATAAGGGCTCATGGGTTCCTGACGGCGTGCATTGTAAATGTGTCTTCTCTCCTTTTGGGGACCTCTAGTCCTGTCACAGCCTCTGCACTCGCCGAGCTTCTTGACCTGCTGGACAGCAAAGCAATTTCTTCATCAGCTGCTAAACAGGTATGTGCACACCCCCAAAGCACCTGACGGCTCCACTGTTCCAGTAAACGTTTCCTGTGACACCCAGAGGCCGTCACTAAGTG
>NW_003852436.1:11467722-11470981 GCF_000181295.1 Otolemur garnettii | reverse complement strand
TTGCTTTTTTATTTCCTACTTTTTATTTTCTGCTTTTAGTAAAATCATTGATTTTCTTGGGGAAAATAATATATATGTTGATTATAAAGAATTTAAGTAAAGCATAAAAACACAAATATTCTCAAATTCTGCCACCTTGAAATATCTGCCATTAGTATTGGGTGAGTATCATTCCAGGAACTGATCTGTGCATATATATGGAAGGAAGGTAGATGGATGGAGTACATGTGAGGTTAGAGAGAAAACATTAAAAAATAAGTAGTTTTAACGGGTTTTTTTAGTTTATTTTTATGAAATACACCATTCCTTGGATTTTATTTATTACAGTTACAAAATTGTGCAACCATCTCCACCATCTATTCCACAACATTTTCATCATCCTGGGAAAGAAACTGTGCTCATCTCTCCCTAGTAATCCCTTTCCCTGGGGAACCACTAGTCTGTGTTCTGTCGCTATGGCTTGGCCTGTTCTGAGCATTTAATATAAATGGACTCTTACAATAGGTGGCCTTTTGTGTCTGGCGGCTTTGAATTTTTTGTTTCTTTTTTGAGATATAGTCTTGCCCTGTCACCCCAGCTGGAGTGCAGTGGTATCGTCACAGCTCACTGCAACCTCCAACTCCTGGGCTCAAGTGACCCTCCTGCCTCAGTCTCTTGAGTAGTTGGGACTATCGGTATGCACTACGATGCCCAGCTAATTTTTCTATTTTTTGTAGAGACAGGATCTCATCATGTTGCTCAGGCTAGTCTTAAACTCCTGGCCTCAAGTAATCCTAACCTCAGCATCCCAAAGTGCTGGGATTATGGGTGTGAGCCACCACACCTGGCCAATATACCACATTTTATATTCACATTTCAACTGATGGACATTTGAGTGGCTTCTACATTTTGGCTATTATGAATAATGCAGCTTTGAATATTTATGTACAAGTTTGTATTTGAGCAAAGTTCTTGGGTCTATATCTGTAGGAATAGAACTTCTGGGATACATAGTAATCCCATGTTTGACATTTTGAGGAATTGTCAAACTGTTCTCCAAATCAGCTGTCCCGTTTCATATTCTGATCTGCAACGTACATGGGTTCCAGTTTCCTCACGTCCTCACCAGCACTTGTTATTGTCTGACTTTTTGATTGCAGCCATCATAGTGGGTATGAAGTATACCTCACTGTTTCCATAATGACTAATCATGGTGAACATATATGTCTTATTTTTATAGTGTACTTTTTTATGAAAGAAAAAATGTGTTGCCATTAGTTTTTTCTGAGTTTAACCAGAAGGGTCCAAGTTATGCTTTAGATTTCAGAAACCTGTGAGCCAGAACAGACTCTGATTCTACTGGTTCTTGGTGTGTTTTCTCTGACAGAACTGGAAGAGGTTCCACTAAGTGATTAGATGACCAGAGGGTGAGGAAGAAGGATGACTGAGTAGGGATGACAGATACACAGAAAGAATCATCCTTTCTCTAGAGCATTCTGAAATCCAAAGACTCTCCTACTTGGTGTTCTAATTTGTTATTAATCAGTCTCTCCTAGCCTATTGCTGACACTGTTGCCCATTATTTTCATTCCTTACACATTTCACTGCATTTCAGTACAAATCTCATCCCTTCAGCATGCCAGGGCCAGGGGAGTTAAGAGGTTGCTGCCATGAAGCAGCCTATTTTTCAGAAATAGGAACAGAAACTGGGAGGTGATGTGTCGTCAGGAGCAAACTCCTGGGACTTTAGACAGAAGCACCCTTCATTCCTCTCACAAGAGCCTGGTCTGTGTACTGAAGTGAGTGGCATTCCCCATCTCCTCCCTCACTAAAGACAGGGCCAACCTGAAAATAGCCTCCCAGGATTCCTCTTGTGGGGCTGAGGGCCTGAATGCCCAGACTGCTGGTCAGATGAGGACCCTGGGGGACAGTGCAGGTGTACGTGCGTCCCCTGCGTGTGTGCCCAGAAACAGATGTGGATGACCCATCTCCTGAGGACCAGCCAGCCAGGGTTCCATAGAGATGGGAATCACATTTAACACAAGTGTGCCATTTACCTAGTCTCTTTATAAAGAAACCTTTTAATGGAAAAATGTTATATACCCTGCGCTAAAGCTTCTTCATAAATAGCTGGATGTCTGTTTCTCTCTCTGTGCCTTGGTTCTTTGCACATACACTGTGCCCTGCCCTGAGGGGCGTGGGTAGAGGTTTGTTCCTTTCTAGAAGAGTGACCTTTCTCAATCCTTGCCTTTGACCACAGAGCTCTGGGTCTCCTTTCTCTGTAGTAGTCATGGCTCTCTCTCTGCCATCAGCAGGTCTTTCCTCCACACCCTGACCTTCATTCACTCCTCTGCGGACCAGAGAAGAAGAGGGTGTGTGAATCTAGTCCTCAGGGAACCACAGTCTGAGCTGCCCCATCTGTCAGAGCCGCCTGCCTGTCTGTGACTGGGGGCTCCCAGCATGTGTTACCCGTACTTTTGGTGCTGTTTATGAACACAGGACCAGAGCTGCTTTAGAAATGCCTTGTTACCTATGTCTGTCTTAGGTGGGCAGCAGCAGGGGATGGACCTGTACTCCTGGCCAGAAATAATTGCATTTGGGTAGCACTTCCCAGAGTGTGATGAAACACGTGGGCTGTAGCCTTGGGATTTATGCAGCAGGACCACACACAGCAGCCATAGAGACCATTACATGAGTGTCAGAAGGGCGGGGGCGTGGGGGGGGGAGCAGGAGAGTGCAGCCAGGAGCTGGGGCCCGCCCCTCTCCATGGTCCCACCCTGCTGGGTCCAGCCAGCACTGCCCAGTCCTCATCTTGAATCACAGTGAGCAGCAGATTGGACAGCTAGGTCTGCTGTGTCAGCCCAGGGAGCTGGGGATCTGTGCTATAATGGCCACTTGACTAATTTGTGACATTACTAAGCTGATGGGCTCTAACTCTGGGAGGAAAAGAGTGCTCCAGCCTCCAGGCTCCCATTTGTTCCTGGAGGCTGCAGAGGGTGGGAGTGTTTCTCTGGCATCCCTGCCCCAGCTTCTCAGGTAGCAGCCAGCCTCTCTGCATGTGAAAGCAGCTGTCCTCACTGTGCCCTGTGTTGCTTCTGAACCATGGGGTTTAGAAGTGATTCGCGAGCACGCTGCCACCATCCTGGTGACTTTGGCCCCCGCAAATCCAACCAGCATTTGAGCTATCAGGCCACAGCTATGCTAGGCCCAGGCAGAGGCTGATGCTCAGCTCAGCAGGCCAGAGAGGCTCTCCTCCTCCTCGTGTACAGAAACAGACCCG
>NW_003852436.1:11454250-11467020 GCF_000181295.1 Otolemur garnettii | reverse complement strand
AAGAGGGTCTCCTCAGACTTGCTTAGGGGCAGCCCCCACCTACAAATCGCATTAAAAATTGTACTTGTCTCCAATCCAGAGCTGCCGGTATTCCTTACCAAGTGTGCTAAGGGCAAGGACAGTCCTTTCCTCCCTGTGTCCCTGCAGTGCCTTCTTCGCCAGGCTCTGTAGATATTTGGTGAATTGACTTGGAGGCACACGTGTCCTGCGTCCTTCTAAGAGCAGGGGCAGGCTGTCCCTGAGCAGGCAGGGCAGGGTGGCAGTGGCCAGAGGGTGCCCCATGGGAGGCTTGCAGAGGGCCCCACCCAGCATACCTCCCTGCCACCATCACTGCACACTCTAAGGAGCTGAGCTGGAGGTGCAGTACCTGTCGCAGCCATAACTATGTGTGGTTTGTTTTGATTCAGATTGGAGAAAACTTGGAGCCCTGCTGAGACTCACAGCATCTTCCCCTTCCTTTCCTGTCCTGTGTGTGCTAATTATTGAAGAGCCCCATTTTTCTAGGGAATGGCTCCTGGTTGGGCCATTCTCAGCTATCCAGGAAAGAGGCAGGGCTCAGTGCCCAGATGAGTGAGAGGGCGGCAGTGCCGGCAAGAGGCTGACAGGACACCCCATTCTGGTTTACACTAGAAAACAAAAGGAAGGAGGAAAACTACCACCCTAGGAAATGCCTTCCCTAAGTGTTTTCCTTTCTTCCAGATTCCTTTGATCAGCTGTGGGATTTGTTATCATTTCTTAAGCAGAAAAATACACAGACTATTAAGTGTTAATTATCCTAGTCGGATTTGGGTCCAGATGTACCTGTAGGGGAGAACTGGTAGACCAGGGGCCCCTGTGGATGATAATTGAGGTGTTTAGTTACTTTCCATTTTGTATCTTTGTTGTGGGGCTACTCTCCTCCTCCCCTGTCACCCCCATCACATTTCCTAGCAGGCTGGGCTTCTGGGCTTTAAGTGCAGTGGGTACTTTCTGCGGCTGTGGAGCCCCATCCTTCACCGGAGTGTCGCCTCAGTTAATTAATTCAGGGGACATGAGACAGATCCATCACTGGCCCTCTGACTCCTCTGAGCAGCAGTCTGAGTAATCACCATCCCCATGCCACCTCTGGCCTCTCTGCCTACTACAGGTGCAGCCCGGGTTTGAGTCAGCAGCTCGGGAAGACTCACCATCTTGCTGAGCACCTGGCTGACCCCAGAATCTTCTTGTTCTTTATACCAAGAGACAACTCCAGCACCAGGAGGAAACTGCATGTTTGTTTATATTTGTCTCAAGTGGCCTTGTTCCCCAGCCCTCCAGTCAGAGATGCTTCAGGAGAGATGGGGCACCAGTGGGGCAGCCAGGTGTCCTCCCCCTTCGGGCCAGGCCCACACAGCTGGGTCTTAATTGAATCTGCTCCTTCCTGCCCTGGCCCTGCACATCTCAGCAGTAGCAAGTGGAGCCGACAAAAGGGCTGACTCCCCGCTTCTCTTTCCTCCCCTCTCCCCTGTGGCCTGCAGGTATTTGAGGAGTTGTGGAAGAATGAAGGGAAGACTCCAGCACAAATTGTTTCAGAAAAGAAGCTTGAACTGATGCAGGATCAAGAGGCCTTGGAGCAGCTCTGCCACTCTGTGATGCAGGCACATCCTCACGTGGTGACTGTCACAGGCAGGGGAGGGGGTGTCATCATACAGCACAGGAATGAGGGGCCACCTCCTGACCGGCAGCCGGCCAGCTGAGGGACGCAGTCAAGGGCCTTTCCACGGTCCCTGTGCTGCCCACAGGAGCTTCCCAATGATGCTGGTCCAGTTTCATAGATAGTCCCCTAATTACTTTTGTCAGCTTTTTAGTTAAGGTCAAAAGAGGTGAAATTAGGTGAATAATGGAAAAATACAACTTTTCTTCTCATAAGCAGCAGCCCCACTCGAGTTTACTCTCCATGGAGGCGTGGTTAAGGGGGCATGAAGGCCAGGGTTTTTACCTCCCAGCATGTCACCCTCCCCCGGCTGGTGCTAGCAGGGGAGACAGGAAACGGATGGCTTCAGCTTCCTGTCTTTAAGAGCTGGGAAGAAAAGCAGAAAGGGAAAGGATTTGTAAATTGTGGAGAAAATCTTTGACAGACAGGAGCATGGCTGAAAACCAAGTCATTTTGTGTTCTTAGCACAGTCCAAGATACAAAAGCTCAAATGGGTGGCATCTCCCCCCGCCCCCGCCACGTCTAATCATATTGTCTAAAGGTATTTTTCAGTGGGGGAAGAAACTGTTAGTATCTCTTTCAGAATAACACCCACCCACCCATCAGCCTGCCAGGAACACTAACAGCTCTGTAAAGAGCTCTTGATAAGGAAAATGAGCCTGCACTGGGTCTCCGCACTCTCCATCATGCTGCCTCGTCTGTGGCGACTGATAAAGACACACTTTGAGTTCGTTCTGCAGCACTTGAGCACAGAGCCGTGGGAGGTCAGAGCGGGCAGCCCCGATAGTCAGGGCTGTTTGACAGGAATTCAGCGCCTCCTGCCTTCATCAGCCCCCACCTGCCAGCCATAGCACACTCCCCCTGGCCCAGTGCTCTGGATGAGTTGCCAATATATAGATTTGCTTTGTAATGAAAGGATCTTCTCATCTGGGACCAGGGGAGAGGGAAAGCCGTGTACCTGCTTCAGCGGCTGCTGAACATCCCTGGAGAATCAGGGAGGTTTCCTCACCAATTAGGCCCCGAGACTCACTCCAAGGGGTTACTTATAGGACGGTGTCCTCGGGTCACTGTGGTGCCCCCAGAAGAGCGTGTCCTGGTTCCTCAGCTTCTCGGGCTGCCAGCAGTCATTCCTTATTCATTTTAATTAGCCGGCAGGGTGGCCAAAACCTCCCAATAGGAGCCTGGAAACTTCCCATGTCAGTCCTCCACCCTTTGTGCTTAACTCATTTTATATCTAATACTAATGGGAAAAAGAAACTGAATTTAATTTTTAGTAAACTTAAACCTTCTTTGGGGATTTCTAGGTATGAGTCTCTTCACACTCTCCATTTCCTGTCTTTAAAGGTAATGGATGTGAAGGGAAACCCCAGAGCCATAAACAAGCTGATCGGGCTGGTCCGGAAGGCCACTCTCAGCCGAGCAGATCCAACTGTGATAAAGACAATACTGGAGAGGAAGCTGTCCTCCTCCCAGGGCTCCTGTCCCTCGCCCTGAGGGACAGCATGAGGGACAGCACGCAGCCCTGAGAATGCTGACATGCTGTGCTCTGAGAGCACCTATCTCCCTCCCCAGCCGGAGCCTCACCGTCCCCACCCTGTGTCCTCGCAATGCAGTCCGGCCTGTGCCTGTGCCTGGGATGCGGCCTCCACAGGAAACGGGGCTGTTCCTCCTTTGTTTCATTCACAGCAAAAGGGTCTCGTGATGGCTGTAGCCATGGTTAAGGAATACCATACTCTTTTGTTTAGTAATTCTAAACTAAATAAAACGTGTTTCAAATGCTGTGTTTTATAGGAAGAATTTTCATTCTTTGGTTCATGCAACAGTTTTTTTAAAGCAACAGGATAGAGCTTATTGAAAGGGGAAAGACTGATAAGCATGTTAGGCAAAAGAGGGTGAACAGAACCTCTGGCTGTGGAGGCTGGGAATCCAAGTGGGAAGACCCCTCATTCAACAAGTAACTTTTAAGCACGTCCTAAGGTCTCACTGTTGGATGTGCATTAACAGATCAGCAGTGATGAAGACAGACTATAATTTGGGTGCAGTATATTCAGACCTAAAAATAGGTAAAGATGAAAACACGACAGAGTAAACGGGCACAGTGTAAGCACACATTTAGGGAGGTCTCCGGCGCAGAAGGTGGTAATGGTTACCAGTATTACTGTTAGTAAAGCAATACTGCCTCTTCAACTCTCTACCAATCCTAGAAGGCACAGACCTGAAAATAAATGATTTTTTAAAAAGACAACTGAAGTTTTCAAATAAATTTAATGAATAAAATATATACTAAAACATCACATTAAAAAATTAACTTACACTTCAAAGATTGTGCAGGTGACAACTCCCCTTAACCCTCAGGCCAAAAAACAGAAAAAAAAAAAACAGAAAAAAAGCTAGAACATTAAGCTGATTTGTTTTGCATGGAAATAATATAAACTAGGAAATCCAAATCATGACCTTTAACAATAACTGTGGTGCAGCTGACAGCATCACAGTGAAGGCTGTGCTGCCTCTGCTCCCGTCCTCACCACAGTGCTGTTTCTCTCTGGAGCACTCCTTCCTTCCTTATATGTCATTGTTACCTCTGACTCATACACTTACCAAAAGACCAGTTTTGCAAATGCTGCTTCTTAAAAGCGTATCTGTCAAACTGTGACACCAGAGAACAAAATATTTGGAGGCCCTGACTTTAAGCTGTGAGTTCCCCGGCCACTAAGAATAGTAAAAGCGTTGTGCTGTCAAGGTTGCTCCAGTGGCAGCTGGGGAACTGGAGAAGTGGGCACTACCCTCCATTTCCAGTTTAGCAACTAATGGTTCCTGGCTTGCAGACACTGGCTCAGGACTTCCCTAAGTAAGAGTGATGAGACAATTGTCTCCCTCTAGCCCATCCAAAAAGGGGCAGAAAGGAAACCAGCCATGTAGTTCATTTTTCAGACAATGGGAGAGGTGGCATGTTTAAACATAACTTGAAAAGATTAGCGACTTTGAATTGTAGAATATGTGACGTCACCCAGGAAGACAACTGTTCTATAATGTATTGCAGTACTGAAAACTACTGGGTCTAAAAGTAATTTTTACCAAACCTCTCTACAAGAGAGAAAGGTAAAGGCAGTTCTACTTGCTCAGCAAGTCGCTGAACTGCAAACGGACAGAGGTGATCTGAGATTGGAATCCGGCAGGATCTTTATTTCATAAGAAACAATAACGTTCAGTTGTTTTGTTCTGTAAATTCCATTTTCATCAAAAGTTCTGGCTTCTTGGTGATTAAGCTATACAGAAAGCACTGAAGATTTGATCTTTGCAGACCATTTGAAATTAAGGCCTAACTTAAATGGGGGTGCAGCCAAATAAAGACAGTTTACCAGAACTATTACGATGAGTGAAAACCATAATATAGACTGATCATTCCAGAGAAAAATGCCTTTGTTGAAACACTGGATCTTTACAGACTCTTGTTCAGTTCTGACAACTGCCTGTTGTCCTGAATGTCGACTTCTGAAATCCTGAAAACTGGACTTTGCGTGTTGTTATCACTGCTACTAGAAAAAAAATGAAAGTACAGGCCTGATCGGAACCTGACGAGCTATTCATATCTGTAAGGTAAGTTTACATAACACCCTAAGAAATCCCCAAGTATGGCTCTGCTCCTAAGAAACCTCAGTGAAATACCATTTTACATTCTTATGTGAATTCAGTTTTTGGGTTTACCATTCTGAAGAATATCTCATTAATGTGTACAAGTTGGCCCTATAGGGGAAGACACTGCCATCTGTCACTGGAATCTACACACCTCTAAGGTGTATAATGGTGAGGGTCTGATTGAATACTGGCTGGAACCAGCTCTGCCTGGTCAGTCCCAAAGCGTGTGTTTGGTGCCTGAAGCGGAGGTTGGCTGGCCGGGTGGGTCTGGTGGGAAGGCAAGGATGTCTGCTCCAGCACTCAGCACATTCCCTAGCACGGAGAAGTCTTCAGTGCAAGTTCATTTACTTGTGAGACAAACTAATGGAGAGCCACGTGTGGGCTTTCTATGAGAGCAGCTGGTGACTGCTCTCACCTTGAGCCTTCTACATTCTGGGTCATTTTTGTCTGTCCAGGTTTATACATCAAAGTGATTCTGTTCCTCTCAAGGTATATGTGGCCCAGGAAAAAGAATTTGGATCATTATTGCTCCAAAATCACCCCTCCCCCTTTTAAGCAATTATTGTTAATCTGGAAGAAGCCTTTCCTGAAATTTTTGAAAGTACACAGCCTCCTCCAGCTTTGAGCTGGTTAATTAGTATATTGCTTATGGCTACAACCCACAATGTATATTGTACTTTTCATTTCAACTGAATTTTGCTGCATCATTTCAAGGATTCTACATAGTGACTACTGGGGAAAACTGTAAAATCTACATGAAAGGCCATGTTCTTTACCTGTTACCTAAGCAGCAGCACGGAAGCGGCTGCCATGTTTCTTCCATGGGTTTCCAAAAATAAACACATTCATGGGTTATTTTTGCACAGTGCTGTCCCTGACTATGAGAAGGGAAGCATCCGAATGAAACCCTCTCTTTTGGGCTCCCTTAGGCAGATAGCTTAGCAGAAGTCACGTAAGAGCATCTCCCCCAAGCTCTCTCTTTTAAAGTATCTGCAGGGCATAAAGGGGTCTTGTTATAGGTGGGCCCTTTATAGACTTGTCCCAATAAAGTCAGCTGACAGACTAAGCAGCACAGACTTCTGCAGCCTCCACTCCATGAAATACAACTGGGCTAAGCACTTCCACCACCATCGTGAGTTCTAAAGTGATACAGTTAATCTAAACACCCCAACGCCGCCTGAAATGCATATCAAACTCATGCTGATAGAATCCTATTGGCAGGCCTCCACTTGTGCAGGTGACAGCATTGGGTTTACTTGCATCCTTTAAGACGTGAACAAATCCTGACAGGATAGAAAGGTCCTAGCTAAAATCATCTGTTCAAGGATCCTAAGAGCAAAAGGCCAAATAACTGATGGCTTCCCCCTACCCTGTCCTGGTCCTTCTTTTCCCTAAAGCATCTCACTGAAAATCTTTCACTAAAGCCTATTTATCTAGATAATGAGCTGCCAGGCTAATCTGTCCTCCTCAAACAAGTAATGGCCTAATAAATGCCTGAATGTAGAGAGGATTTACTGAGGCAAAATTGTCCTAAAACCATTCTTAGTCTTCTGAGAGCTCCTCCTAAAGCATTAGGTTTATGATGGTCATTCACAAAGGAAAAAAAAAAAGAAGAGTCAACTCCATTCTCTTGAAATGTTTCCTCGATGATGTGATTTAAGGATGGACTATAAACTGGGTTGACAGTCTCCTGTTTTAAGTTGTTATTTGATGAAGAATTAGTGCTGTGTGATTTACAAACTGACAGCTGAAGCAGGAAGGGGCCTAGAATGTCTTTTTAATGACTTAAAGCTGACTGGCCTCAGCTTCAAGAGGACTGCTGTTTCCTGGAAGAGCTAATACTGCAAAACCAGCTGAGGTTCAGAGCACACCACACATGACATCGCCCTGGCCCAGTGACTTGAAATAGCATGTGCAATAATAGTTGTCCTGCAATAAAGTGCTGCATAAAAAACAGCAAGCATGACAGCCATTTCAGTAAACACAGGGCTGGCAATTAGCAATTAAATTGAACTGCCCTTAAATGAGAACTGGAGCATATGCAGATATTTAACATCACACCAGTGACAAGTCCCACCCCTGCTGGGGCAGTGCTTCCCTACTGAAGGCAACCTAGACACACTGAGCCAGATTCAGAAGGGGCAGCCTGGCCAGAGCCCCAAGCCTCAAACAGGTGTGGTAATCAACCCACATGACCACTACCACCAAGCTCATTTGGGAAGTGGAGACAGCTTTCCACCCCGAGTACCACGGGCAGCCTGACTAAATAGGCAACCCAGACATTCACGAACCCAGTTTGCAGATTTTCTTCGGAAAAGGATGCTCTCCCCAAAACACCCTGGCTCTGTGGTATCTCAATGGATTAAAAGACAACAACTGTATCTGATCTGCATAAAAGTCACCTGCTGTGGAAAGGGTACTCCCAGGGGCCTGTACAAGAACTGAAGACACCCTCCCATCAACTCCAACTTCAGCACATCAAAGCATTCTCCAAAGTAATAGTAAGAAAAATGGAGACTTCAAAATTCCTCTCAATACTAGGGAAAGGAAATATGAGAAAGAACCATCTCTAAAAGATTACTCCAGCATCCCCATTTCACAGCTGAGAAATTATAAATTACCCCCATGAAAATATGTGAGGCTGAACCTAACCTGGAATTTGTTTGTAATTTTAAAACATTTACTTGGCCATTTCCTAAGATCAGTTGTAAATATCTCAGTGCTCTCATATGTTTTGAGCCACAAAATTTACTCAGTCTAGAACTTTAAATCAGACCCTGAATTACATGTCAAGGTTAAAGGCTCCAATGTTCCAAGAACCCTTGACACACTCACCTTCAGTACCCAAGCCCAGGGGCCAGACTCACCAACACTAGCCCTGGGGCTGCCCCAAAGGCCTGTCCCCACCCTTCCACTCTTCCCCACCTTCTCCCAGCATTCAGCACAGCCAGGGATGGGGAGCCTATCACACGGAAACGTGGCCACTCTCTCAGGCCACATTTTTAAGCATGCCAAATAACCTCTTTAAAATTTTCCCCCAAATTCATTAAACACAGAGATATTTCTAAGGGCCTTGCCCATTTGTTTTAGCACTATAATATTCTATTTCATGTCCGTGCCTTTTATCCCACCAAGGAGTTCCCAGTGTCACCTACCTGCTCCCTGGTGTCTTGTCTGCCACCAAGTTCCCAGTGTCACCTACCTGCTCCCTGGTGTCTTCTGTCTGCCACCAAGTTCCCAGTGTCACCCACCTGCTCCCTGGTGTCTTCTGTCTGCCTCCAGCAGTGTTCACTCACCTGAATCTTTCAGGATTTGCTCTTCTCCCACCTACGGCCACGGGGCTCTGCTGTTTCTCTTTTGCCATGTCCGTACCATTCCCTGAATAACCCACTTCTGGTTCTTTCACTCACTCACACTGGCTTTCCGATTCTCTCTGCTGTATTTCCAGGTCAGTTTTCTGCCCTCATTTTGCAAAACCCCGGACACAACCCCTTGAGATATGTTCAGAAACATGAGCCAGTTTCCACTTCCAAGTAGGAAGTCGGGGAAGGTGACCATGTGAATTTGCTACCAGCACCCACCATGGGAAGTCCCAGTTTCCCACCTGTCCCCCCCACACCCTGGTCCTTTCTGTCCTCCCTTAAAGTCTACTTCAGTACCTATTGAAAAAAATAAGAGGCACAAAATCAATCTCTTTTCTACAGAAACTTTCCCCAAAGGGACCCTGGTGTCTATAATAAAGAAATAGGGACTCCAGAAGAATTCACAGCACTGCCAGATAGTGGAGAGAGGTGTAAATGAAACAGAAAGCTATAGGACCCAGGGTCCAGGTGTGGCTTTAGCACTCTATGACCTGGTGAGGCCAAACAAGACGATAAATACTTGTGCAAAACAAAGTTAGAGGCTAACAATTTACAACTTCAATTCTCTCTCTGACTGTTCCTCCTTCTCTGCCTTCAGCTTTTCTAATGGAGACTGTGGCGGTGCAGATACAACCAGGCGTCAGGAAGCCGAGGGCAGGCCAGTCTCCTGCGCCTCACACCTTCGGCTGCTACACCACAGCTGAACAAGCCATTTCTCAAGACAAACAGAAAAGTGCAATGAATAGGTATCTTTGGTTTCTTGCTTAGATCATGAACCACGTGAGGCTGGCGCTCAGTCTCGTTACAAAGCTGCTTCCGAAGGGCAGCTTTTATGAGGCACAGAGGGCCTCTGCTCTGCAGCTGCTCCCCCACTCCCTTCCTGTGCGCCAGGGGCGCTGATTAACACCAGACCAGCGCTCCCAAGTCACAACCCTTAACTGGACCTGTGGCTGCCTGGGGCTCCGCAGAGAGCCCCACAAGGAGAAAGAGCGAGCCGGCCTTCCCCTTTCCCGCCAAACAGGGAGGGGAAGCTCATTACTTGTTTCTCACCCACTGAACTGGGCCCAAAATAGAGGGAAGTGGAATTGAATATACATAAACATCAGTTGTTTGTGGTCTCATTTTTAGTCCACAATTATTTTTTGTGGTGGTTTAACATAGCTGAGGCTCTAAGTATAATTATGTCTCCTGGAGCAGACCTGAAAGCAGCAGAGAGGTACCAGTAATACAGCATGTTGGGGCCGTCTGGTGAGCCCAATCACTCAGAAGGCGGCACTTCCATGTGGAGTGAGTCACCAGCAGGCACTTGGCTTTGCAGGGCTCCCTGAGACGTGTTTGCATTTACATCCCAGCTCCCAAAGAGGGCTATATGCTTCCTGTTTCTCTACAAAGTGCAAACAGAATTGTAAATAATTACCAGTGTTTTTAAAGGCTACATTTGGTTTACCTTTATCTTTTCCCCCAATTCCATACTCTCCCAAAAAATACTCACTATGAAATGGCTTCACAAATTCATCTCTTTTCAGAAAACACTTTTTAAAAATAATGATAGCTGTGTTCTATATTAGTATATAATACCACACTTTACATATCTGCTCAAACTCCTAAAAACCAAAGTAACAGTTTGCATAGGTATACCTAATTTTGTGCAAATCTTACTGAAATAAGGCTACCTTCAGTGTTTAGGTAATGTCATACTGATTAAAGAAAGTTCTCAAGCAGCAAGAAAAATTCCCTGCAGCCCAAATTCTCTCCGACTACATCTAACCTCCAAGGCAGACAGCTGAGACTGGTACAGTTGCCTGCACCATAAGGCAACATGCATCAGGCAGAAGACAAACTCTGGGACAAAATTCAAAGGGACAGATGACATGTGCTTGTGTGGTGGAGGCAGGAGGGGCTCCGGCTTTAGTCTTCCCCTTTATAAAATGGAGGACACAATGAGGAAGGTGACAGGAGCATGTGCAGGGTTGCAGGTGTGTATTCTTCCCGTGCTGTTGAACAGCTGGCCTTCTGACATGGAGCATTCCAGAAATCACTGAGCCCCAGTATTCGTGTGACATGATCTGAGCTGTAAGATGAGTGACTCAAGGAGATGGGAGAAAAACCAAATAATGCAAGGGGGAAAATCTGAACAAAGAAAACCACCAAGGGAGCGATCAGCTATGAGGCTTACATTCTAGACGACAGAAGGTGGAAAGACCTGGCTAGAGAGAGAGGAGACATACAGAAAATTCCCCTCCCACAAATCAAGTATTGTCAGGAAACATCAAAGTAGAAATTTTTGTAAGCAGCTTTGCATTTAACATTTAGTCAAGACTCTAAAACCTTATAAAACAAGAACCTCTATTTAAAAAAAAAAAAAACTAACAACAGGAGTCCTCCAAGTCCCCCAGAATCTTGTAGCACAGAATGGAGTGCTCCTGGGCCAAGGCAGCCAGTTCCTTCAGGAACTCAGGGAAGAGGGCAGCAGCCAGCATGGTGTTTCTCACAGGCAGGGGCAGGCTCGGTGGGGCCCCAGCCACCTTGGCTCTGTTTGTCAGGAAGGGCTGAAGTACTCTTGGAGGACCATCCAAAAGGTTCTTGCCACTTGCTGTCCTAGAAGCCTCCTGAATTGGATCTGAAAGCAGAAAGAAGACTGTCAGGGTGACCATGACCAGCTGACCACGTCAGCTCTTCTGTCCATCCATGTAAAGAAGTGCATGTGCTGGGGGCAGAGTTGCTGGAGGAAGTCTAACCGCAGGTACAGTTCCTGTCACGGAAAAAACCCTAAAGGCTGAAGCACTGTGTGACATACATAGGTGACCATCAGAAAAGCCCTCTGTAGACTTTTACCCAAAATCCTATACAAGAAACTTCATGCACAAACTGTGGCAAGAACATAGGTTTGTCAAGAACTCTCTACATTCAGAACATGGGAGAGAAAAATAAAAAAGGTGTCTCCTACCACTGGCACCAACAGCGTGAAGCCTAAGCTTACCTGGATGCTTATTTAGGGATGGCTAGTGGCTCTCCTGCTCTGCCAGCCTGTTGGTGTGGGGTGACTGTGTTCCCTTTGCCAGGTTAGCCCTCCCCACACAGCACAGCCCTGGCAGGAAGGCCAGTTAGACAAACCACCCCATGTCTCTGCAGCCGGTGCTCCTGCCCCTGGGGCTCCCTGTTGACCCGAGTCTCTGTCTGCCCAAGATCTCCAATCTTTTATATAAAAGGAGAGCAGAAGATTTCTTTTGATCCACGGGAATAATGCAGAAGATGATGAATGCTGGTAAGACCAGACTAAGAACTTCCTTCCACTGTGGGGATCTAGTGGCAGCAAATGGCTTGGAAGCCTCTGTGGAAAGAGGGTTTCCAGGGGTTTCCATCTCAGTTTCAATAGCCAAGGCCTAAGACGATAGAGCTGAAACTTTAACTGTACTCAAGTGATTTACATTTTCTTACCAAATCAGTTTTTACTAATTAAAATTGTTCAACTTCCCTATTTAATTCCTTAACATCTCCAGCCTGCAGATATTTGTAGGAATTATTTATGCCTTCCTCTGCCCCTACACAAACAGTCTCATTACTCCTTATAAATCATTATATTCAAGCTCTTCGTTATTTTGGCTGCTTTTTAGAATTCAGTCCCATTTTTCAACACTCTTCTCAGAGTGTTGCTGAACTACAGTACTAAAAATTCCTGACATTTATAGTACTTTCCACATCTCACTGCTATAGTCTTTAGTGTTAAAAAAAATCTTCCACTTTGCTGCTTTAAATATTCTTTTAGATTAAGGCATATCACAGCTTTAATGCCACAAAGAACTAGAAGAGTTGCTGAGAATCTGTCTTCTGCTACCTTTCAGCAGATACCACATGCCCCGACCCCAGAGTAAGGACTAAAGGGATGACTTCACCAAGGCAGTCATTGACCGTAGAGATAATCCTCTTGCATCGCCACCAGAGCCCCAGGCCCCGGCTCTCCAAAGGGCCTGGCAGGGCTCAGGAAGGAAACTGCCCTTCACACCAATGGGGAACAGGACACTCATGGACACCACTCCAAGATCAAGAGCAGTGTTGCTCACCTTCATTCTCCCACCTGGAATTCCTTTCCTCGTGTTAAA
>NW_003852436.1:11452207-11453551 GCF_000181295.1 Otolemur garnettii | reverse complement strand
AAGGACCTTTTCCCCACTCCTGATCCTCCCTGGAGTTGCCTATATTCCTCATCTCCACCTCCTCTTTCAAATCCACTCCTTCTCTTCTCCCCTAAAAAGGTTTTTGTAATTCATTCATCTAACTTCATCCGTGAATAACGAGTGTCATCGCTAAGGCTCATTTACACAGCTTGAAACCAAGAATCAAAACCGTGTTCACTAATGAAGGCAGGAGGGCACCCCATGGGAAGGTCAAGGACTAGTGGGGGAATCCTTAGAGAGGCTCTCGGTGGCTGGGGCGTGTCAACCTGGATTCTCCTCCAGGGCCTTCTTTCAGTTGGTTCACCAAGCACCTTAGAGAGGCTTCGGTGGCTGGGGCATGTCAACCTGGATTCTCCTCCAGGGCCTTCTCCTTTCAGTTGGTTCACCAAGCACCATCAAGCTCTCAGTTCAAAAGCAAGCAGACCTGAGTCATGGCTCCTACCTGACCACCAGAGCCTACCACGTAACGCCTCCACTTGTTTCTCTGTGAAATGGGGTATTACCTGCCTGATCTCCCATTTGGAGGTAGAGATCAGTGAACAAACTCTGAATATATGTAAGTTCAAGGCACCGTTATTCTATGGTTTAGGAAGTATTTGGGGAGGGGGGGAAGAAAAGCCTGGCCAGTAACTGAACCTCACAGACCGACAAGTCTCAATAATGACAATGTGGCAGCTGGCAATAGGATGCGGGCCTGTTCTGGAGCAGCAATCCCAGAGACTCTCACTGATGTTGGAAGCTTTACTGAGGCAGCTTGTTTTTCACCAGGGCTGCCAGGAGGCAAAGGGAATGCAGGGTCTGCAAAATGCAGCCGTGCTGGCTGCAGGTGCCCCTCACACAAAGGCCCACCCAGCACACATGAGCTCCTGAAGAAAAAGGCAGGGCGGAAGGGGGTATAAACTTCAGAGTTAGGAATGGTTTCTGAAATGCTTCCCTGGGTCTGAAAAGCTGCGATAGAGGGTTTTCGAGACTAACACTGGGAAGATTTCAGAAGTAAGCGGAGAGGAGGATGTTGCATATTCCTCTTCCTGGCAGCAGTGTTAGGCAAAGCATAGCACACAGGACATTGGGAACCCAAATCTCTGGCCCATTACCATGATTCTTAAGTGAAAATTGCTCCATGTCGCAGAAGAATAGGGGGCCCCAGATTTGGTGCATTTACAGGCAAATGATTCACAAGTCAGCTTTACGCAAGAGGATAGGACCTTCTCATTCTGTGAGTTCAGGGATTTTTTTAAGTTGGAAAACTTAAGGTGGATCACTTTCCTCAACTGAAAGAAGTTAGGAAGTTAATCTGAAAAATTCAGTTAAAAGGGGATCTTA
>NW_003852436.1:11450503-11452131 GCF_000181295.1 Otolemur garnettii | reverse complement strand
CTTACAAGATGAAAACAAGTTTCCCTGGGCACACATCTTACAACCATGGCCCCAGACAATCTAAAGCCAAGATAAAGCCCAGGGAGGGAGTGCCCCACCCTCCTCCTGAGCCGTGTTGGTTGAGGCCCAGTGTTCCTGATCACCAAGTCATGTGCATATGCACTTGTCTCCCTGAATTAGGCAGCACAGATTCAGGCACCTGAGCCCAATGATGCTGGCTGACTACCCTAGGTCTCTCATTTCAGCTTTCTTATATGAAAATGAAGCCAAGGGTACCTTCTTGCCCATTTCACAGTGCTATTTGACAATAAAAATTGACTGCATGGGAAAGCACTTTACAAATCGTAAAATACAAATGAAGACCAAGCCTAGGGTACAAAGTAAAGAAACTGTAGCCACTTCTGTCTCGGAGACTGCAAAAATGGCCACAATTCATTGCCGCTCTTCCCATGAAGAGGTGAGGGGTTTTGTTCCATTCTTGAATCACACAGGCCCTGTAACTTGTTTGGCCAAAAGAACACAGCAGAATTGACCTTCTATGAGCTCCCTCCAGGTCTGAGCCACGGCTAAATGAGGCCATCCTAGACATCTAGCTACCCACTGACAGCAGACACACAAGTCCAGACAACACTGGCCTGGCCCAGATCAGCAGAACATGCAGATGACTATATAGACTCATAAGCAATCATAAACGGCTTTGTTTTGAGCTGTTGCATTTTTGCAATGGTTTGTTATGCACAGAAGCTAACCGCTATGCCTCCCCTCACAGGGTGAGTTACAGCAGCAGGCTGTCTGCTCAGAAGAAACTCAGCTCCCAGAGAAGATGCTGAGTGGGCCCTGAAGCCCACCTTCCATGGAGATGTGGGGGTTCTTTTTCTCCATGAATGGCCTTGCCTTCTCTTCTCAAAGTCCAACAGCTCTAAGCCTGGCCTCTCTTTTACCAGTGCCCATGGCCTAGCTTTTTTTCAAACCCTGCCTTGCAGTGCCCTGGCTGCTCATCACAACTCAAGTTCTGGCTTTAGCCAGCAAGGATCTGAGAGATAGAGAACACATCCTTCATTTAAAAGTCAAAGGACAGGGGGCCTAGTGAAGCAAAGTGACCGAGATCAAACAGCTACACAGAGACAGGATCAGGCCTTCAGAGTTCTGGGGCTTTTTTCAGCTTCTTTTAAAGGTTAAACAATTGCCCTGAGTTTCATTTCAGCCTCTCACTCCTAATCTTTCTGATCACTTGCCTTTAGCCCAGGACAGAGCGCCCTACTGTCTCCATGGCGCACTTGCCACAAAGAAACCTGACTTGTCCCTGCGTGGAAAAGTAAAAGCCACTGCAACACAGGGCATTTCCCAGTGTGCTCCTACCACAGCCCAAGGCAGCTCAGAGGACAGCAGTCATCAAGTCTATCCAAGCAGAGCTTACATATGTCAAAGGGGCAGCACTTGGGGCCCAGCAGGACCATCCTCCACCCTGCTCCTTAGCACCAACCCACCTCTCTCCACCCACCTGCTGGGGCCTAACACCTCCTCAAGAGCTGAGAAAAGGCCACTCTTGAGAATTTTAGGCTGAGCATAAACTTTACTCCTCCCAGTCCAAACAGTTTTTTACCTCCCAGAGCCTGGAAGTACATTTA
>NW_003852436.1:11447796-11450328 GCF_000181295.1 Otolemur garnettii | reverse complement strand
CCCACACATCAGCTCCTTCTGGGAACCACTCTTGGTTAGGAAAATAAATGCCCTACTAGACCTTCCAGAGAGGGGACAGGCCAGGCATGAGCAAAGCAGATTTCTGTTCAGGTTTAAGAGTACTGAGAGGAGGCTCCTCCCTGCTGCATGAAAAAATGGAAATATCTTTGGATGCTGCTGAGACCCAGGAAGCAGAGTAGTGCCTGTGAACTCAAACCTGCAGGCTGGGAAATGCAGAGACAGGGCGGAGAATCCTGGCTCACCTTTGGTTAGTGCCGCAGGGCTCGCATCGGACATGTCCACTCTGAAGAGCAGGTACTGCTGGGCTTGTATGAGGAGTCCCGGGAAGTCTCTTTCCACAGAAGCAAACTGTTCAATCTTGTTTTTCACAGATGCAAGGACCTGTCAAAAACAGCGGTAACAATGTTGATGTTTCACAGTGGAATTCCACCCTCAGTCATCAATGCATCTTTCAGGTACAGCCCTCATTATGGCAACTATTATGACATTAAGCATTTGCTCATTTTTAACTGCCTCCGTGTTCTGGGTAGGGCGCCCTCAAAACATCAAGCTAAATGAAGCTTTGCAGTTTGTCTACAATCATCTGCACAGACAGCTTAATAGGACAGGAAAGAAACAAATGAATTAGAACAGGGATTTTTGAAAAACTAAAGTTTATAAACAACAAAGGGAAAGAGAGAAGAAGCCCTGCAAATCAGCAGCCGTGACGTGGGCTCAGCTCACGTACCTGGTAGAGAGAGCGCACGCTGGGCTGGAAGACCATGTTGGTGTTGAGCAGAAAGGAGCGCAGCAGCGGCTGGGGGTAGCTGGCCAGCTGAGTGATGATCCCGATGAGCAGCAAATTAACATGTAAAGAGTTCTCCAGCATGTTCTCCAGCTTTGACAGGACCACGCTGATGAATGGGCCTGCGGGAAGAACACAAGGCTTCAGGGCTGGCTGGGCTCAGGGGATGTCTTTGCTCAGCAACTGCAAAACCCCTGGAGCCACTGCTCCCAAACCCACACAGGCCCACAGGTGCAAACTCAGACAGTAAAAAGAACGGCTCGGTTCTCTCCTGTCTCAAGACCAAAATGGAAAACAAGTCACCACAACAAAAAGCAAATTGAAAAACATTCATGGGAACTAATATTCTGACTCCATGAGCAGTTTTAGTATTTATTACAATTATCACAGACTTAAAAGAAAAATCAGACAAATAAGTTAGCTTTCAAAAGTTAAAATATGCTTTTCTATATTGTTTCTGTATTTCTGGGGGCTGTCAATGCTTAAAACATGACAGCCATCATCTCATGGTGCTGTGGACAGTAGGGTTTCATGCATATCCCGAAGGCCATTAACAGTCTTGGTAATAAAAAAATCTTTGTCTATTGAAGAATACCAAAAATAAGGCTGAGTGCAATGGCTCCTGCCTGTAAATTTTAGTACTTTAGAAGACCAGGGCAGGAAGATGGCTTAAGGCCAGGATTTCCAGACTAGGTTAGGCAACACAACACCTCACTCTACAAAAAAATTAAAATATCAGCCACGTGCCATGGTAAGCACATGTAGTCCCAGCTTCTTGAGTGGCTGAGGCAGGAGGATCACTTGAGTCCAGGAGTTTGAGACTACAGTAAGCTGTGATGGCACTACCCTATTATAGCCTGGGTGACAGAGCAAAACTCTTGTCTCAATTTTAAAATAAATAAATATGCTTGAAGATATTGGCCTGGGAAAGTATTGTCTGAGGAGGACCCCCCTGGCAATTGAAGCAACACCAGAAATATATTACTGGGACCTGATCAAACTAGAAAGCTTCTGTACAGCTAAAGGCACTATAAGTAAAGCAAACAGACAGCCTTCAGAATGAGAGGAGATTTTTGTAGGTTATGCTTCTGACAAAGGTCTGATAACTAGAATCCACAGAGAACTCAAACTAATCAATAAGAAAAGAACAAACAACCCCATTTCTTTGTGGGCAAGAGAGTTAAACAGAAACTTCTCTGAAGGTGACAGGCACATGGCCTACAAACACATGAAAAAATGCTCATCATCCTTAATCATCAGAGAAATGCAAATCAAAACCACTTTGAGATATCACCTGACTCCAGTAAGATTAGCCCACATCACAAAATCCCAAAACTGCTGATGTTGGCGTGGGTGTGGAGAGAAAGGAGCACTTCTACACAGCTGGTGGGACTGCAAACTAATATAGCCTTTTTGGAAAGAAGTATGGAGAATTCTCAAGGAACTAAAAGTTGACCTACCATTTGGGTCAATATACCAATGGTATATTGATCCTGCAATTTACCATTACTACATATCTACCTAGATGAACAAAAATCATGTTACAAAAAAGACGTTTGCACCAGAATGTTTACTGCAGCCCAATTCACAACAGCCAAGTCATGGAAGCAGCCTAAATGTCCATCAACCCATGAATGGATAAATAAATTGTGGTATATGTATAGTATGGAATACTATGCAGTCATAAAAAAGAGGAAGACCTTACATCTTTTATGTTTACCTGGGTG
>NW_003852436.1:11443049-11447169 GCF_000181295.1 Otolemur garnettii | reverse complement strand
AAAAATTAAGTAAAAAAAATAAAAATTTTAAAAACAATACCAAAACCATATAAACCCTGTTTACCAGAGAGCGCCACTGTGAATGGGACTGTCTATCCTGAACAAGCACACCAAGAAAGATTCTGCTTTGTCAAGTTCCACATGTAGAATGAAAAAGGACAGAAGAGAGGTGACCGAGCCTTGGACCGTAACTAGCTGCTCCGGCCTCTGGGTGACCACACTTCTGCGTTTCAGTGAGAGGCAGAGAAGGGACTCTGTTTTAGCAAATAGAGTTTGGTGTCTAGTAGATTTCCTAAAAAAGGAAATCAACATGACTATAAAAGCAGTCAAAGAAAAAGCAGTTCATTAAAAAAAAAATTAGTCATACAAAAGCAGTTTATAAAATAAATTAGGTAAAAAGGAGCTCTTGCTACTTAGGGTCACTAGAAAATTAATACACTTTATATGTTTGGGTTCCCTGCAGGCAAGGAAAACAAAAGAAATAAATCTGACATTAATAAAATTACTTAAAGATGTTTTAAATTTTTACCATAAAAGTGTTCCATTAAACAAAACCGGTAAGAATTTTATATTTCTCCAGTGGAGCTATGATGAGACGACAGCATGGCATGTTTAAGACAAAAGTGTATAGCCCTCAAGTAAACACGCCTTACAAAGATTTCACCAATATTAAGAGTTGAACAACAATATACTTCATCACCAGACCCTCATCTGGAAACCCTAATTGAGTAAGAGAGTAAAATCCCTTTGCAAGGAAACAGATGGTATCAGTAAGAAGTGGGAACACTACCCCTAAGCCTTTCCCCCACCAGGTAAGTAACAGGGAACTGTAATAGTCCCGTGTCTAGCAATACTGAGGTTGTCTCTAAAGGGTCTGAGGAAACAGAAGAGGCACCAGCCCCTCATGGGTGGAGTTTAGTCCCAAATGCCACATCCCTGGGCTGGGAGGCAGAGCTCTTCAGTCACATCCATGACACAGAAGGTCAATGAACTCTTTAGACACAATCCTCAGAGATGTTCACAGAAAAATACTGGGAGAGTTTGCCAAACACATACAGAAACTCTGGAATGGATCCCCAGTTTGAAAGCCACTAATGATTCTTTCATTAAGAACTCCAGAAATGTCGCTGGTAACTCTGCTGCAAGAACTACAACACAATTCTGGCTTTCTACGTAGATCCATGGGGAGAAAGTTGCTATCGTTACCTCCTGGAGTAGAGACCCAGTCTCTCCTCACTCCCTCTAGCCTGTTACCCTGTGGTCCCAGGTTCAGCATCTGGTACCTTCTGGGTGGAGCTAAAACTGGTGAATGAAGGCAGATTAGGCGGGCAGAGTCTTCAAGGCCCCTAATGGGATCCCTCAGCTTCCCTTCTCCGTCCCAGACTGCATGTGGCCTCGTCCAGGCATACCGCAAACCCTAAATTGCTGACTGTGCAGTGACCAGGGGGGAGTTTTTCGGTTTGCCCCCCCTTGCTTTTGGGGGTTAGGCTTTTTTCTTCTTGTTTTCCTTTGGTTGCGGGTTTTTTAGTTCAGGGCGGGCGGCTTTTCTTCCAAAGGCATTTTGCTTTGCCTTTTTTTTTTTTTTCACTCTAGCATTATAGTTAGCATCCACTAATGGCATTAATTACAACTTCTTAGACATGTCTAATAAGAAAAATTTAAGTCTTTCAAATTCATGTTTCATTCTTAGTTGGTTTCTAACACTTGAAAAAATACTGCTTACCAAAAAGCAGTTACTAGGGTAAACTGGTAAGCAGCTGAAAATCAGAAGACTTCGCTACAACTCAGAAAGCCACAGGTGTATGTGGAGAATCTCCGAGGACAGAAGAATGCCCCACCTATAAAATATTTAATTTTTCAGGGCCACCAGCGTTTCCATGGGCCATTCCTGTCATTCACCTCTCTCCCCTCATGTGCCCCTATCCCCTGCCTCAATTGACCCTGTACCCTCTGCCTGTATTTCCTCACTCCAGGGACAGAGCTGCCACCAATTCTGCACCTTGGCTCTGTGCACATCTCCAAGTGTGGACCTGCACCTCCACCTCCCCTGCCAGCACTGCCTTGGCTCAGAGTCACAGCATTTCTTGTCTGAACTCTGACAACCGTGCTTCTACATAGACTAGAATGATTTTTTTTAAAAAATTTACCAATATAAGGATATAAAATGAAAAACAGACCCACCCCCTCAAGGCAACTCCTTTTAACAGATTCTAGTATATTCTTCCAAAACTGTTTTATGTTATACAATAAAAATAATAATTGAATTTTTTCAAAAAATGTAGTAAGCACATGCTATGTGCTAGGCAGTGTTCTAAGAACTTTTCATGTCTTAACTCACTTAAGATTCACATCCCTGGGAAGTATGTTTATTATTTATTCCCTACTTAAAGATGAGGCAACCTGCTAAATGCACATAGCGACAGCTATTAAATAACGGAGTTAGGATTTTTAATTCAAACTGTTTCCAGCATTCTTTTTTCTTTTTTGAGATAGGGTCTTGCTCTGTTGCTCTGTTGCCCAGACTGGAGTATCATAGCTCATTAAGTCTCAAATTGCTGGGCTTAAGTGATTGTCTTGCCTCAGCCTTCCAAATATCTGGGACTATAGGTGTACACCACTATACCTGGCTATGTGTCCGGTGCTCTGAACCTTATCTTGGATCCCAAGGGTGTGTGTGTATCCATCTCCTGGTATTTAAAACACTGCATTATGGAGATTTCCTCATACATATAGAGCTATCTCATCTCAGGACCACAAGATATTAGGTTGTTAAGGGTGATGCATGAGTAAGCCAGTCTCCTGCGGAGGGTCATTTTGGTTATTTCCAGTCTTTTTCTATTATAAACAATGTTGAAATGAACATCCTTATATGCACATTTGTCTCATAAGTGTGAATACGGCTCTGAAAACACCCCTTGAAACAGAACTACTAGATCAAGGCACTGGTGCATTCTAAACTCTGATACAACAAGCGTGTCCCACTTACTCTTCCTGGCACCCACCTCTCCCCCTCCAGTGCTCTCTCCACACTACCACCAGAGCTGGCTTTTTCAGACCCAGTCATGTCACTCCCCAGCTTCAACACTTCAAGGGCTCCTTCAGTGCCAGGAGCACAGGCTCCTATTCCTTAGCGTGGCCAAAAGGCTCCCCATGAGCTGGCATCCACCAAGCTTTCTGGCTTCCTTTGCCACCTCCCTGCCCCACATGATCCATGCTGTCATAAGCCATAGGCAGTCAGGCTCTTGGTCTTCCTCCTGCTGTCTCTTCTGCCTGAACTATCATTCTGGTCCACTTTCCCTGTGGACTCTCCTCCTCTGGGAGGCCTTCCCCACTGAGTCCCATCAGACGTGGAGCACAATGACTAATAATGTCTCTCTCACAAAGACAGTACACTTCTTTGTTGGTGTCTCCTCTGAAAGTCTTTGAGCTCCTTTAATTTTGTGTCCTTACTTCCTAGCATAGAACCTGCCAAACATTAGGGGGTCAATACAAGATTGTTGAATATATGAATAAATAAAATTAGATAAATAGAAAGCTTTGATTTTGCTGGGAAATGAATTCATTTCAGTGGAAATCAGATTCCTTGGAGAGAAGGAAGTTAAGCCCAACGCACAGAAACTATAAAGGACACACACAGGGAAAGAGAAAAGATGTTTCCTGAAGCTGTGTACAAGATTCAAAGGAGGAAAAAGGCAAGGTTTTAGCTACAATAACCTATACGTATCAAAGAACTCTCATTATGTTGTCACTTCTCCAGTTCTCAGGTGTACTATATGTAAAATATTGATGTTATTTAATAAGGTGTTGTATTAGCTTTTTTATTTTTTGCCCTAAGCTATACTTTGTTTCCTCAATTTACACATTTCACGAGGATGAAGCTCCTTAATAAGAAAGCTGGCAGTCTAAAGAGCAGCCTTCACTAGCTGTGGGTAGCCCTGATGTCCTGCAAGAAGGCGAGATTGTGATGTGGGCAGGGTTATTTCTGCCCCCTCCCTTCCCTCCTTATCCCCCTGATCTACTGGGAAAGTGAGATTATCTAATCCTTTTTACTTATGATTGACTGACTGATTGAATTTTAATTAAAACTGGTTCACACTGAAATGTTATCTCAACTAGAACC
>NW_003852436.1:11440294-11442729 GCF_000181295.1 Otolemur garnettii | reverse complement strand
TCCTCACAGGGCCAGATGGAGGGGCAGGGATGTCATGGCCATGTGGTTGGCATATGCTAGAGCCTGGAGTCACCGAGACCTGACTCTTGCCAGCATCTTCCAGCATCTCTCGTTGCTACCTGGACACCATGCAGGGGTCACACCCCAGCCTTTCCTGAGCGTAATGAACCCTCTCCTCTGTGGCAATTCCCTCTGCACCACAATGTGCACATTCAGATTTTGCTGGCTAATATCTAATGATGACTTCTACCATAATTCTTCATCCCAATGAACTTATCTGTATCTTATCTCTTTGCCTCTTACATGATTTCCACCTATTCCTGGTGGTATATCACTTCGACACACCTGCTCTTTAGAAGAAGTTGAGTTTAGGTAGGTCTACTCTACATATTTTTGGATCAAGATCTTTTGATTATCTGAAAAGAGCTCCCAGGCAAAGGCAGAACTAGCTTGTCCCAAGGGGCTCTGATGTGTGCACACAGCTACTAGCTTTCACCTAGTCTGTGCACCATTCCCTGTTCAGATGCACGGGATAGAGCCAAGAACAAACGCCATCTCTGCCCTCATCTCCTCGTGGGCCACACATGCTAGGGGGGACAGAGTAATTTTTAAAGTACACATATAAATAAGTGCCAAGAAAATGAAGCTGTTAAATAAGACTGGGTTCTTGTGTGGTTTAATTAGTCCTATTACTTGATCACGGACATATCAAGAGAAGTTACTAAACAATAAAATATAACCCCTAATTTACTGAAGAAACAAAGTCACTACAAGAATGACAAAAATAAAACCCCCCTCTTTGCTCTTTACAAAAACATTTTCAGTCCTCTGTTAGGTAAACTGATAATGCGTCTTACCTTCACCTACCTTACTTTCCTGTTCCAAAATATATAAGTAGTTTCAAAAGCAGAAACCACAAACCAAGTTAAGATTGTCACCTGTGAACGGAGTGCTTTGAGTCCTCATGGGCTGGTGACTGGTGAAGGCAGTCTCGTCTCTCACCCCAAAGGGGGAAGGCACGGTCTCCACAGCAGGAGTTTCCACTGTGAATGAGTCACAGTCCTCCTCCTCCTCCTCTTCCTTGTCTCCTTTGTTCTCTTCTCTTTTTTCTTCTTCCTCCCCTGGAAGAAGCAAGGGTTCAGGTGTGGGGAAAGTCTGCTCTATCAAGCCCTCGGTGCCAGAATCCAGTTCTTTAATAATCTGGTCATACTGGGCGATGAGGTCTTCGCTCTCTGGGTCGATAACCATCAGGTCTGAACTGTGCTCTGCACCAGAGACGGGGGATGCTAAGTCTGAGTTTGGTTCTTCGGCTGCTCTAGGCTCAGTCTCCTGCTTTGGTTCCTTGGACACATTCTGAAACAGGTCTGAGTTATTCCTGTTGTGTTCCTCCTCTGAATCGATGTCTGGCTGGGGGCTGAGAAGGGGACCATTGTTCATGGGGACATTTGGATCGCTGGTCTGGGCATCTACTGGTGACCCTGCAGTTTCCTCCTGTGCAACCTTGGCATCCTCAGAGTCCTTCTCAGCACAGAGCCTGTATACCATCACATCATCCTGAAAGTCTGACTCTTCGATGTAGGACCCTTTGAAGAGCAAGATGGCATTCTTTTTCATCTCTTGGATATGTTTGGGGGGATCAATAGGTGCCGGGGGGCCTGGAGCCTCCAGATTGTCATCTGGCCCAGGGGAGCCCGCATCAGCCCCTGAGGAGATCCCAGTGTCATAGCTGTCATCCCATTCCAGCTCCGTCTGGGTCTTATCCTTTCTGAGAGCCAGCTGGGGTCCAGTCTTCCTGGGCAGTTGCTGTAGGAGTCCAAATACAGGGTAGGCTGAGCTCGCACTGCCCTCCTCTGTCAGACTCTGGAGAAACTTCTCAGGGTCGGGGGAGTCCCCGTCGTAAAGGGCGGACCAGACGCGGCAGTCCTGCATGCAGTGCAGGATGTTGGTGTGGGCCTCCCACAGGTACTGCAGGTAGCTGATGTCCAGCGCTTTCCCGTACTCCACGATGCAGGCCGAGGGTGAGAACCCCTCTGGGAGTGGCTGCTCCACGGGCCCTGCACAGGAGCAAATGCCAGTCAGAACAAGACAGGTGTAGGGACAAAGGTGGTGGGCAGGGATGTAACCCATTTAGCTAAGACTTGTCTTACCAGCTACTTAGGTCTAATAATATCTAATTAAATAATTTATGAATAAAAATTGGTTAAGAGTGTAAGAAAGAAAGATAATAACCCTGACAAAAGATATAAAACCAACGTGGCCAGTCAGATAATGGCTATAGCCAGTGGAAAACTGTTATTTCGTATCAGCTGTCAGAGAAAAAAGAGCTGATGAGGGCCACCTCTCAGGTCATTGAGAGGACTCAGGTCCTCTGTAGTACCTACTGTAGTACCTGCCACAGAGTAGATGATAATTTAAAAGTTTTTCAATTGGCTCGG
>NW_003852436.1:11439679-11440014 GCF_000181295.1 Otolemur garnettii | reverse complement strand
CAGTAACTATGAATTTAGGAAAAGTTTCTTAACTCACTCTGCCTTCCTGGGGACAATGAGAACTATATTAAATGGTCTCTTACAATAAAGTCACTTTAACCCAAAAATGCTTCATATGACTACCTTTGATATTAAAAATTCCAACTTCATTATTGGAATAGCTTTCAAAACATATGAAGATATTACATATATGTGTGTGGTATGTATATAATTTGGAAATGATATTTTTATTTTTGAGACAGAGTCTCACTATGTTACCCTCAGTAGAGTGCCATGGTGTCACAGCTCACAGCAACCTCAAACTCTTGGGCTTAAGAGATTCTCTTGCCTCAGCC
>NW_003852436.1:11437134-11439165 GCF_000181295.1 Otolemur garnettii | reverse complement strand
GTCATACCTGGACTCTCGTGTGTATACTTTGACCAGAGAATATAATCCCGCTCTTGGTTTCCAAGTGTCAGAGTGATTCCACTGGAGCAGCAGACAGGGGTCAAGGCAAGCAGCTTGGCTGCAGAAACAGAGTAACAGTCTCTCTCCTTCACAGCCCACCTCTGACTCAGCATCATGTGATTGCAGGGGATCAGATACCTAGAATGACAGAAAGAGCCACAGTTAGTCTCGACAGCATCCCATCCATCACTGGGGCTAACATTCTAAACCATAATAGGGGCAGCCATGATGAGGGCGGGACTCATCCTCTCCCGGCTCTTAATCTGCCCATCACACCCTTGCTTATAACCTGTCAAGGACTTCTTTCTTCTGACAGAACAACCCCTTTGAAGCACATACAAGGGTCTTCGCAGTTTACCTAACAGAAACCTCATCTCTTAATGATCCCTCTTTGTCTCTATGCCATTACTCCCACTATACCCTTCACCTGGAGTGTGCTTCCCCTTTCTCTGCCTGGCAAATGCCTTTCACCCTGCAAAGTCACCTTCTCTGGCAAGGCTTCCTAGCCCCCTGTTCCAAAAAAGAGCTAATCTTCACCCCAGTTATACACCCTAGGCCTCTATGAAGCATATTACCTTGCATCACAATTATTTCAGTATCTGTCTCCTTAATATTACATGCTACCAAAGCAAGGGCCTGCTTCAATATTTTCTTTTCTAATCCCAGAAACTCTAGCATATGATGGGCAATGAATGCACGGCAGAGACAAACAACCACCCCATAGTGTAAACCTCTTCTCATGCTCTGGTGGGTGATCAGGAAGAAAATATGGTAGGGCTCACTAGGCCTCACTTCACACAGACACTGTTGGTTGGTGATCAAAAGCACTTTCACATCATGAATCTAGAGATAGGATGAGCTGGGCAACCTTTCTGATACACCTGGAGCACACTCGTGGGCTTCATAGGTAAAGTAAAGAGTGTTTAAATGGCTTACTTAACTTACAAAAGGATGGAGCAAATGAGATAAAGGACTCATAGTCAAAGCCAAGTATCACATTATATGTACAGGAGCCCATTTCAGATGAGATAGAGCTCTTAAGTGAATAATCACAACCTTTCAATAAACCAGAAAGTTTTTGTTTCTGTATTCAGCGATTGAGAAAGCAGTGGTACAGAGCAAAACAAGTTAAGATGAAATTTTCCATAAAAAACATAAAAAATACAACTTTAAGGATATGCTTAAGGCCTATACACATTAAGCCATCTCCCACACCTCCTACTAACCCAAATGATCCTCAGTGTATGTTCATTACTGGCCCACTGCCAAGAGCCTCAGTCAAGGGGGAAGAAAGATTTGATTCTCTTCCTCATACTTTACACTGAAGACATTAATAATACTTCCAAGGTATGAAATGACTAACCTTCAGTTCTCAAACAACAACAACAACAAACCATTTCTCAAGAACACTAAGTACCTTGCATTGCTAGGTAAGGGGATCCTAGTTCCTACCCCTCACTGCACCCACGGGCACATACAAACTTGAACTGCTACCCCTAAGAACCACACATAACTCTGCATGTCTGATGTGGTGACATCTATTTTTATAAGCTGAGTTTCACGAAAGCAAAAGGTTACAAGAAAAAAAAAAGAAAGATGGAGAACAGAATGGGAAAAGCTGAGAGGAAGGTCTGCTCCAATGCTTGGCTCAGCTTTGGGACCTTTATCTGAGCCCTGCCAGGGGAAAAATGGATGCCACCAGCAGAAAATGAAGGAGCTCTTTTTCACAAGGATCCCTGTGAGCAGAGACATGCTGGTGGCCAGGGTGACAAAGAGGAGAGAAGTAACCCCCCAGGTGTCTCTGAACATGGCACAGTTGGGGCCAAGCAGGGACCACGGGGAGGCAGCAGGGGCTGGGGCACAGCAGGCACAGAGGCAAGGCAGGTACAGCAAAAGGGGCCGACAAGGTGAGAAGCCCAGAGCAGATGCTGCTGTGGCAACTGCGGAGGCACACAGAGTGTTCATGAATAC
>NW_003852436.1:11435799-11436512 GCF_000181295.1 Otolemur garnettii | reverse complement strand
GTGTTCGTGAATACGTGGGGCAACTGCGGAGGCACACAGAGTGTTCGTGAATACGTGGCAACTGCGGGGGCACACAGGGTGTTCGTGAATACGTGGCAACTGCGGAGGCACACAGGGTGTTCGTGAATACGTGGGGCAACTGCGGAGGCAGACAGGGTGTTCATGAATACGTGGGGCAACTGCGGAGGCACACAGAGTGTTCATGAATACGTGGGGCAACTGCGGGGGCAGAGAGAGTGTTCATGAATACGTGGGGCAACTGCGGCGGCGGACAGACGTGTTCACGAATACGTGGGGCGACTGCGGAGACAGAGAGAGTGTTCACGAATACGTGGGGCGACTGCGGAGGCAGAGAGAGTGTTCACGAATACGTGGGGCAACTGCGGGGGCAGAGAGACGTGTTCACGAATACGTGGGGCAACTGCGGGGGCAGACAGTGTTCACGAATGCGTGGGGCAACTGCGGAGGCAGAGAGAGTGTTCATGGATACGTGGGGCAACTGCGGGGGCAGAGAGACGTGTTCACGAATACGTGGGGCGACTGCGGAGGCAGACAGAGTGTTCACGAATGCGTGGGGCGACTGCGGAGGCAGAGAGAGTGTTCACGGATGCGTGGGGCGACTGCGGGGGCAGACAGAGTGTTCACGGATACGTGGGGCAACTGCGGGGGCAGACAGAGTGTTCACGGATGCGTGGGGCAACTGCGGGGGCAGA
>NW_003852436.1:11378735-11435364 GCF_000181295.1 Otolemur garnettii | reverse complement strand
TGTAAGGCTCTCACTGGGGGTCCCCCGAAAGTGATGGCTGATGCTTTGCAGGGCACCATGATCTGACAGGAGGCAGCCGGGATGAGGGCTGGGGAAACCTGTGCTGTGGCTGTTTGATGTGAACTCCCCCTCTCCCACACACTGGCGAGGCCTAAGGAAACTCAGATTACACAGGATTTATTATATCCTTATTTTGGTCATTAATTATTTAAGAAATAAACTGCCTGAATGCTATTATATACTGCAGGAACTCAATAACTACTTACAGCTCAAACCAAGCATATTTCATGATTTAAGTTAACATACATAGATTTTTACTCTTTGTTTGAGGTATTAAAAATGGAATACTGGATCAAAGCTAGTAAAGCCATTTATCAACTATCACCAGCGGGTAATGTGAACTTGTAGTAGAATAAAGAATTATTGGGAATTTGCAACTTTGCAAATACATGCTTTCAGTAGAAACTAATAATTTTATTCTGAAGAAATCAAATCCAGGGAGATCCCCTATTAGTTAAAGGATAGAGTCTATGAAATTGGAAATGGGAGATTCTATTTAAGTGAACAACCCTTCTTAGTATTCAAAGCAGTAGTTATTGGGGTCATGTCAGTGAAATTAGCAGATATAAAAGGACAAATTACCACATGTTCTCACTCACATATGGGAGCTAAAAAAGTGGATCTCGTGGGGGTAGAAATTAGAAGGGTGGTTACCAGAAGCTGAGGAAGGAGGGAAGGATGAAGAAAGTTAAGGGGTACAAAAACATAGTCAGAAAGAAGGAGTTTGTTCCCATATTTGATAGCACAGTAGGGAAATTATCGTTAACAATAATTTACTGTGTATTTCAGAATAGCTAGACAAAAAGAACTGTAATAATCCCAACACAAAGAAAAGTCTTTGAGGTAAAGGATATCTCCATCACCCTGTTTGAACCTTATGCATTATAAACAGGGCAATATACATCACGTCTGCCCCATAAATGTGTGATTATTACATATCAATTTTTTAAAAAAGAAAGTAACACAAAACAATAGCTTTGCTGTACCTTTAAAATGAAGGAGTGCCGCAGAGGAAAAGGGTAGGAAAACCGTACCTTGACCCTCCATCCTTTAAACATGTACAGGGAAAGATTAAGAACAGAATGAATGCCAAGAAGTCCCCAAATGTCAAATATCAAAATGAAGTGACTGTCAATAGCAGAGAAATCACTTAGGAATTTAGTGCAGGTGTAAACAACTATCTTTTGTCTATATTTATTTCGTTTAGAGATTTAAATAAATTTGGAAAGCAGTAAAAATGAACAGAGACTAGTAAGTATCTCATTTTAGTGGTCCTGATCCCTCAAAGCCATCCCCCAACATATGGAGAAAAAAATACCGTCCAAATTATCCTCCCTGTTTTCAGTAACTCCCCAGCCCTTTACAACCCTGGGTCTATTACCATGGATATCACTCTTTAAAATAAGTCATCATTACTTCTGAAATAATTCACTGCTAACCAATTGACAGCAAAGCACATACATTGCCTACTGCTACACTAACAATTAAAGCAAGCAAAATAAAGCAGTCAGTCTACAGAGGGAAGGGAAGTACGTCCTTCTGAAATAACGACAACCCCAGAAATGCAGCAACAGACAAAAATCTACAAAGCAGTGTGAGTGGATTTCAAGAACACTGCCTGATGTTCAAAGTTCAGGCCGTAGTTCTCCTCCGCATTGTTCCCCAGGCTGGTTGGCTTTTTTTGTTTGCTTGTATCTTTTGCCTCTAGATTCTCAACTGCTATGCAAGAGGGAAAAGTTCCTTAAGTGTACACACAGCTCCTCTCCAAGCAAAGCAGCCTCTATCTGAACACAATAGGCAACACAGTTCAGAAACCTGACAATGGACCAGCACTCCTAAAAAAATACTCTCATCAGAATATTGAGAAATAGCATTCAAAGCATCAAGCAATTAAATTTTGTCTCCACAGGGACCTTTGGGGAGCATGGCAGAGATCTGTCACTTCCCTGCCCATCAGCATCTCCCACCTGCCTTTGGCCCATCATATGTCACGTCCCGTTGCCGTGGACCGTTTCTCCCTGGTTTCCCACCCATTACAATATCCTCTCTTTGGTGTACCTTATTTCAACTTACTCTTCCATTTTCCCAAATGAAATAAACTACTATCAGTTACAAAGGGATTATCACTTTGAAATGTTGATATTTAAGAATATTTGGGTTGCAACAAAAATTGACACACGATTATTATTTATTTATCACATGACTAATACCTTCATTAAAAGCAGCCACATAATCCTCTCTGTTCCACTGCCTCCCAGATCTACAAGTTTAATCACATACATTCAAATGACTGCAGCGGCAGCACCAACAAAAAGGATGGATGATAAATCTATTTTTTGTGTCCGTTAAAATAATTTTTAAATGACTAGAAGAATAAAGATTTCTCATTGCCCTTGCTTTGAGTATGGATTCTAAATCAGAAAAGAATTGTTTTCATTAATTTAAAACGTACTTTCTAGAAATCTCCCCTTCTTTAAATTTGTGTAATACCTTGGTGTTTCAAAACATTTTTGCAGATATCACAACTGTGATCCTCCCAATAACCTTATGAGGTAGCACATTCCCAATCCAGAGCATGTTGAATCATGTCAGCAGCTCAAAGAAGGAAAGCAGAAACCAGAGGTTTCTTGAGTACTTATTATGTGCCTGACCAAGAGAAGCCAGTAAGTGCAAGTCCACCCCCAGGCAGTGCAGGAGAATCAGACTTAGAGGAAGCATTCAATGAAGAGCAATCATATTATTACATTATTGTCATTATCATCCTAAAAGAAATAAACCTGGGCTCAGAGAGCCTAGGACCAGTAGGTTAAGCCCATCTCTCTACCTCAAGTCTGGCATTTTTGCACTATTCCATTCAGAACCTGTCACAAAGTGCCCTGCAGGCACTTTCCTGGCAAATTATTTGTCCTTACCCACTCAGGGAATGACTAACCTTGACTTAGATGTAAACATATTTCAACCACTAGCCATTTTCTTCATCTTCATAAGGTAAAGATGTGGGTCTCAAGAGAAGCCATGACTGATGCCATCTCTGAGGACAGTCTTTAACAGGCACCACTACTTGAGTGAACAAAGGGTGATCAGAGCTGACCTTGTGAAAGTCACTGAACACCCATTAAGTAAAAGCTTCTACCACCTGGCTAAATCTGACCTGTGCCCCAGAGTTGGCAAGCTCTGTACCTCCACACCAAGGTCAGGCTTCCAGGTACACTGAAAAAGACAGCTGCTCTTCCTGCCATGAAAGAAGTGGCATTTAAGATTTAACATTTAAATGTAATTGGGTTTAATCACATGTTAGAATAGAAGCCTGGATTTTTTGGCAATAGAAACGGTTTTGTCAAGTTGTTCTTCTGCACTTCATTCAGGCCTGGCTAATGCATTCTGTCATATCAGCAGCAGAGACTTGATGGGGAACTAAAGTAATCCTTTTAGGACAGATAACTAATGCTCTTCCCAGAATACAAGAGTGTTTCTTTGTCATCAGATTTGTTCTCTGCTCATGCCCTAAGATTAGTTGCTGTGACCTAATCTAAAACCCTAAAAAGTCAAAAAACTCTTTTAAACTTAAAATGAATGGGCGATACTCTCCCATAAAACAACTCCATATGGCCTTGCACAAAATGCAAAAACCTCTCTGAGCCCAGGTTTACTTCTTTGGGATGATAGTGACAATAATGTAATAATATAACCACCACCGTTTTCAGACTCATTTTTTAATCACTACTTTTTTCAGGATGCTACATCTACACTGCACTGTTCCTCAAACCAGTGGCTCCCAAATTTAGTAGCACATCAGAATGCCTTGTGTTTGTTAAAACACAGTTAGCAGAACCCCAACCCCAATTTCTGATTCAGTAGGCCTGGGAGGAGGCCAAGAATTCACATTTCTAACTAGGATCACATGTTAAAACCCCTCACTTTTTCAGAGCAACCTAACTGGAAATGCTATTGCACCCTCTGGAATGCTTTCTCCTTCGTACCTTCTACTCAGATCATGTCAGAACCCCAGTGTGGACTGGGGAAAGCCCAGCTCCTCCCTCTATGTTGCTCTCAGTTTCATCAACCCTTGTTCCCAAGGATGGGTCAAATGAAACATGAGAGCTCTACTAAGGGAGGAGGGGAGCGTGCATGCTGGAGGACCTGGCTGACTCTTTTTTCCTTTTGGCCTCCATACCATCAGAAGGGCACGTCAGAGCACAAACTCTGGCCAGCTCTCCCTCTGGAGCTCCTCTGGCCCAAGCTCTCCACTCTTCTCTCAGCTTTGGGGTGACATTCTCCTTGGCTCCACTTTCTGAGGTTCAGGAGTGGGTCTCACTCAAGTAGTCAACTCCAAGATTAAGGATTTGGGCTTAAAGAAAAGAAGGAAAGACGTGCACTACAGTGTATCCTGGGGTTTCTGGAGTTCTGCCCTGAAATTCAAGGCCAAATCCTGAGCTAATAATGCAGCATCAATGCTTTCCTTCATAAAAGCAGAAGCTTCCCTGAGAGATCCAGACAGGAAGAGGCACTGCCAAACCAAGGCAGGATCTGGTGTTGCCAAGTGCTCTGCCTAATGACATTACCAAATTAATGTCACCTTAATAGGTGTCCACTCTGACTCCAGGGCCTGTTTTCAAACACCAGCCACTTGTACATTTCCCACCTTGGCTACCTCATATATAAGTTCTTTGCAGTCTCTCTAATCATGCCTTGCCCCCTTCTGAACTGTATGCTGAAAGGACTCATTAAATAGTTACTGATTTTAATTGAAACATAGTCACAGATCAGACTGTGCATACCAGATATGTACCATTACCAAAGCAGAAATAAAAAAAAACTATATATCAAAAGCAATTCCTATTTGGGAAGTTGTTTTAATAGCAGAAGTCCCCTAGAAATGCACAGGAGAAAGACATTCAGCCACAGACCAGAAGAACTTTCACTGTACTTCTGACAATGTATAAGCATTCTACCTATTGTTTCCAAAAGCATATTTATAATAAAATATATATGGCTCCCTAAAATTTCAAGAGGAAAAGTAAAATTGGGAAATAATGCAGAAAATAAACTAATATTGTTGGTAATATTCTTCCTTAGGACCACAGCCCCTACTTAGCTATTACTAAATTAATATAAAGTATATAGAGGGAATTTTTATTTAAAGGGAACGGAAAAGGCAACTCACCTTAGAACTAGTTGTAGCATCACATCTTCACAATGTAAACCAATGAGAGTTCTGAATAACGCCAGGGACACCACACAAAGCTGGGAAGCAGTAAACACACATTCTATTTCAGATTTTAGAATGATAACTCTGTTCCCCACAGATGAGAAATATATCAGAATTATAAAATAAAATGGCCTCCTTAATAAAAAAAGCAGTTTTAATAAAAAGCCTATCTGCCAGAGAGAATATGTATTCAGGGTATCAGTTCTCCTACAGGATTTGGTTAGAAAGCCGATGTCTGGAAACATGCCATCACGGAGACTTACTAGAAAGTTTGTTTTAATAGCAAAGTCCCTATTAAAAAAAATGCCTATGCTCATATTTCCAATTTTTAAAGATCCAGATAAATATGCCGCCGACAATTCCCTCCCCATCCACCCCACACATACATGCTATCTCTCTCACACCCACATACACACAGATCTCTTGTTCATGTAATTTGTTTTCCTACTTTCAAATGTGATATTGGTTATTTACAGGATAGGACTCATATAAATAACTACATATAAGCTGGCCAACTCTCCCTTCAGAGTTATCAGCCCAAGCCTCAGCCCCTCACTTTGCTCTGGGATAAACCTTCTCATTAGATACATTTCTTAAAGTATCTAGATTGAGGGTAAGATAATATACTTTTCTAAAAAGTTCATTAAAGAACAAAAATCTTTCAATCTCTGAAAAGGAAAAATAAACTGTCATATAGAAGAGATACTCAAAGGTATATTATAAAATCATTGTACTCTTTTGAGAGTAAACTTTTATCAATCTACCAGGCCATTTAAGTAATTCAGACTCTAATTCTTCATACAGAAGAATAATTACTTGTCTGTCTTCTAGACAGGATGGACTTAAAATCTGATCAATGAAATCCACAATAACATTGTAAACAAACAGCTGTTCTTGGCCTACCCCAAAAAACTCTTATGCTGAGGGCAGGTCATATGCTTAGTTAGCCATAAGCAACATACCCTGATGCCATTCCAAGTCTTTACACATGCTGTTCCATTACCTGGAATGCCTTTACCTGCCTCCTCCACAGGGTAACTCCTGTTTATTCTCAAATACTCAGCTTAGGCATCACCTCTTCCCTAGGAAATCTTTATCTTCTTTCTCACAATATTACCACAAAACATCTCCTTTCCCCAAACTCAGGTATCCTTCTTAGTATCTGTCGCCATAGTAACCCCTGAAAATCACTGTTGAGGGTCCTCAGCATATATTTGTCCTTTTATTATTGAGTTCTTTATTCTGGGTATAAGTGTCATATCAGAGATATGGTTTGCAAAGTTGTTTTTATCATTTTGTAGGTTGTCTTTTCAATTTCTTGATGAGATCCTTTGAAGCACAAAAGTTTTTTTTATTTCTGATGATGTTCAATTTCACTATTTTTTCATTTACTGCTCATGTCTTTGATATCATATTTAAGAAACCACTGCCATGTCCACAGGATTTACTCCTATGTCTTCTAAGAGTTTTATAGTTTTAGGTCTTCCATTTGTGTCTTTGATCCATTTTTAGTGAATTTTGTACATAGTGTAACATAAAGGTTCAATTTTCTTTTCTTTCTTTTTTTTTTTTTGAGACAGAGTGTCATTTCGTTGCCCTTGGTAGAGTGCTGTCACGTCATAGCTCACAGCAACCTCAAGCTCTTGGGCTCAAATGATTCTCTTGCCTCAGCTTCCCAAACAGCTGAGACTACAGGTGCCCGCCACAATACCTGGCTATTTTTAGGGACGGGGTCTCACTCTTGCTCGGGCTGGTCTCAAACCCATAAGCTCAGGCAATCCACCTGCCTCGGCCTCCTAGAGTGCAGGGATTACAGCGTAAGCCAGTGTGCCTGGCTTCAACTTTAGTATTTGAGATGTGGATATCCAATTGTGACAGCACCATTTGTTAAACAGGCTATTCTTTCTCACATGGATTGGTCTGGAAGCCTCGTTGAAAATCCACTGATTGTGGGTATATGGGCTTATTTGGGGATTTTCAATTTTATCCATTGACCTATATATCTAGCCATATACCAGTACCACACTGTTTTGAATACTGTAGCTTTGTAGTAAGTTTTTTTTTTTTAAGTTTGTTTTGGCTATTCTGGGTTCCTTGCATTTCAACGTGAATTTTAGGATCAGCTTCTCTATTTCAACAAATAGGCCTGGTAGGAGTTTTACTGGGAGTGCAATGAATCTGCAAATCAATTAGGGGAGCATTCCTATATTAACAGTATTTAGTTTTCTGATGTATGAATTTGGGATGTTTTCCCATTTGTTTCAATCTTCTTTAATCTTTTTCAACGATGTTTTGTAGTCTTCACAGCATGAGTTTTGCATTTATTTTGTGAAATTTACCCCTAGGTATTTTATTCTTTTTGATGCTATTGTAAACAGGATTTTCTTAATTTGACATTTGGACTGTTGCCTGTTATTGTATAGAAATACAATCTATTTTTGCAAATTAATCTTATAACCTGCAATCTTTCTGAACTTATTGGTTCTAATATTTAATGCATTCCTTAGTTGTCCACATCGACATGTAGGGATAGATCATGTCATCTACAAAGATAGATGATTTTATTTTGAATATGGATTTTTAAATTTCATTTTCTTTTTTAAGAAACTAGAACTCCAAGTACCCTCACTGAACAGAATTGCTAAGAGCAGACATCTTATTCCTTTTATTAGGGGTAAAGCTTTGTTCACTGTTAGGTATGATGCTAGCTCTGACTTTTTCAAAGATGCCCTTTATCATATAGCTAGTAAATTGCCTTCTATTCCTAGTTTTTGAGTACATTTATCATGAAGGAATGATAAATTCTGTCAAAAGTTTTTTCTATGTCTACTGATCTAATAATATGAATTTTTTCCTTTATCCTATTATTTTGATATATTACATTAATTGATTTTCATATTTTTTTAACCAGCTTTGCAATCTTGGCTTGAGAAATTCTACTTGATTGTGGCATATAATCCTTTCTATATATTCTAGATTCCACATGCTAGTGTTTTATTAAGAATTTTTGTGTCTATATCCACAACAGATGTCAATCTGTAGTTTTCCTGTGGTATCTTTGCCTGGTTTGGAATTAGGTTAATGCTGGCCTCACAGAATGAGTTGGGAAGATTTTCTCCTCTTCTATTTTTTTTAGAAGACTTTCTAAAGAATTGGTATTATTCTTTTTTTAAAATTACAATTAAAAACACAGTTAAGTGTACAATTCAGTGGTGCTACATACCTTCACACAGTTACTCAACCGGTCTCCAAAACGTTTTCATCTTACAAAACTGAAACTGAATAATCTCTGAATAACAACTCCTTATTTTCCCCACCACCCAGTCCCTGGCAACCACCATTTTATTTTCTGTAAGTTTGATTTTAGATACCTCACATGAATGGAATAATACAGTTTGTCTTTTGGGGACTGGTTTATTTCACTTAGCATAATACTCTCAAAGTTCATCTATGTTTTAACATGTGACAAGACTTCCTTCTTTTATTAAGATTGAATAACATTCCATTGTATGTATATACCACATTTTCTTTATGCATTTATCCACCGACAGACATCCAGATTGTTTCAACCTCTTGGCTATTGAATAATGCTGCAATGAAATGTGGGGGTACAAATACCTCTTCAAGATTCTGCTTTCAATTCCTTTAGAAATATATCCGTAAGTGTTGTTGCTGGATCATACTGTAATTCTATTTTCAACTTTTGAAGACCCTCCATACTGTTTTCCACAGCATCTGTCCCATCTTACATTTCCACAAACAGGGCAGAGGTTCCAATTTCTCCACATTCTCACCAGCACTTACTTTTTTCTGCTTCTCGATAGTAGCTGCTGTAATGGGTATGAGATATCTCATTATGGTTGATTTACACATCTCTAATGACTAGTGATGTTAAACATCTTTTCATATGCTTTTTGGCCCTTTGTATACCTTCTTTAGAGAAAAGTCTATGTAAGTAATTTGCCCCTTTTTAAACAGATCATTTGAGGGGTTTGGTTGTTTTCACATTTTGGTGATTATAAACTGAGCTGCAATAAACAGTCTAGTGCAAGTGTCCTTATGATAGAAGAATTTTTTTTCGTCTGGATAGATGCCTAATAATGGGATTGCAGGATCAAATGGGAGGTCTAATTTGAGGATTCACCATACTTCTTTCCACAAAGGTTGTATTATTTGTAGTCCCACCAGCAGTGTAAAAGTGTTTCATTCTCTCCACAGCCCTGCCAGCATCTGCAGCTTTGAAACTTTGTGATGTGGGCTATTCTCACTGGGGTTAGGTAATATCTCAGGGTGGTAATATCTCAGGTTTGATTTGCATTTCTCTAACGATCAGGGACGATGAGCATTTTTTCAAATGTTTGTAAGCCATTCGTCTGTCTTCATCAGAGAAAGCTCTGTTCATATCTCTTACCCAGTGGTAGATGGGACTGTTTATTTTTGTTGTTGTTGATTAATTTGAGTTCTCTGTAGATTCTAATTATCAAACCTTTGTCAGATTCATACTGTGCAAATATCTTTTCCCATTCTGAAGGCTGTCTTTTTGCTTTACTTGTTGTGCCGTAAGCTATACATAAGCTTTTCAGCTTAATTAAGTCCCATTTGTTAATTTTTATTGTTTTTGCCATGGCCGCTGAAGTCTTTGTCATATCTTTCCCCAGTCCAACATCATCAAGAGTTTTCCCCACATTTTCTTGTAAGATTTTTGTCATTTCGTGACTTAGATTTAATCTTTGATCTATCTTGAGTCAATTTTTGTAAGTGATGAAAGTTGTAGGTTGGGTTTTAGTCTTTTACAAGTGGTTATCCAATTCTCCCAGCAGCATTTGTTAAATAGGGATTCTTTTCCCCACTGTATGCTTTTGTTTGTTTATCAAAGATCAGATGGCAAGTAGAGACTGGTTTCATATCTTAGTTTACTATTCTGTTCCAGATGTCTATGTCTCTATTTTTGTGCCATACCTAAGTTTTTTAAAGTTTGATATACTCTGATCTATTTTTGTCTGTGATTATGGTGTCATATCCAAAATATTATTATAAAATCCAATGTCATAAAACTCTTCCTCTATGTTTTTTTCTAGGAATTTTAAAGTTTTAATTTTTATGTTTAGGTCTTTGATCAATTTTGAGTTAACTTTGCATGTAAGGCAAGGATTCAACTTCATTCTTTTACATGTGAACATCCAGTTTTCTCAGCACCATTTGTTGAAGATTGTCTTTTCCTCACTGTGTGCTCTTAGCACCTTCATTGATAATCATTTAGCCATAATACAAGGTTTCATTTTTAGGCTCTCTATTCTGTTCTGCTGATTATATGCCTTTCTTTATGCTAGCACCACACTGTTTTGATTACTACAGCTTCATAGTATGTTTGGAAATCACAAATTATGAGCCCTCCAACTTTTTTCTTCTTTTTCAAGATTGTTTTGGCTATGCAGGGTCCCTTGACAATGCATATACATTTCAGAATTTTTTTTATTACTGCAAAAATATACCACTGGGATTGTATGGGTATTATATTGAATCTGTAAATTGCTTTTAGTAGTATGGACATTTAAGCAAGTCTTTCAATCCATAAACGTGGAATGTCTTTCTATTTATTTGTTCTACTTTTATTTCTTTCAGCAATGTTTGGTAGTTTTCAGTGTATAAATCCTTCACTTCCTCAATTAAGTTTATTCCTAAGTATTTTATTCTTCTTGCTACTACTGTAAATAATTTTTCTTACTTTCCTTTTTGAATTGTTCATTGTCAGTATATAGAAATGATTTTTGTGTGTTAATTCTGTATCCTGCAACTTTTTTTTTTTTTTTTTTTTGAGACAGAGCCTCAAGCTGTCCCCCTGGGCAGAGTGCCGTGGCATTACAGCTCACAGCAACCTCCAGCTCCTGGGCTCAAGCGAGTCTCCTGCCTCCGCCTCCCAAGTAGCTGGGACCACAGGCGCCCGCCACAACGCCCGGCCATTTTTTGGTTGCAGCCGTCATTGTTGTTTGGCGGGTCCGGGCTGGGGATTCGAACCCGCCACCTTAGGTGTACGTGGCTGGCGCCTTAGCCGGTTGAGCTATAGGCGTCGAGCCTGTATCCTGCAACTTTACTGAATTCACTTGTGCGTTCTAACAGTTTTTGGTGGAGTCTTTAGGGTTTTCTATACATATGACCATGTTATCTACAAATAGGAATAGTTTAACTTCTTCCTTTCCAATTTGGAGGTCTTCAATTTCTTTCCTTTGTCTAACTGCTCTGGTGAGGACTTGTAAGTAGGCATCCTACAGAGAAAGCAATTTCAGTCTTTCACCACTGAGTATGATGCTTTGATGGTTTACTATGCTGAAGTTGTTTCCTGCTATTTCTAGTTTGTTGAGTGTTTTTATTATGAAAGGGCATTCAATTTTGTTAAGAGTTTTTTTTCTGCATCAATTGAGATGACCATGTGTGTTTTGTCCTTCATTCTGTTAACTGATATATTACACTGACTGTTTTCATATGTTGAACCATCTTTGCATTCTAGGAATAAATCCCACTTAGTCATGGTGTACAATCCTCATGTGTTGTTGAATTCTGTTTGCTGATGTTTTATTAAGGATTTTTGCATCAATAGTCATCAGGGATACTTGTCTCTAGTTTTCTTTTCTTGTGGTGTCTTTGTCTAACTTCCTGATCAGGGTAATGCTGGCTTAATACAATGAGTTCAAAACTATCCCCTGATCTTCAATGTTTTAGGAGGACTGGTATTAATTCTCCTTTAAATGTTTGGTAGAATTCTCCAGTGAAGTCATTTGGTCTTGGGCTTTTCTTTGTTGAGTTGATTTTTTTTACTACTGAAAAAAAAATCACTCAAATTACTGTTCTTAGGATATAACTCTCTTCCAATTTTTTTTTTAATTCCTTCATGATTCAGTCTTGGTGAGTTGTATGTTTCCAAGAATTTATCCATTTTTTTTTAGGTTATCCAATTAGTTGGTTTGTAATTGTTCATACCATTCTCTTATAATATTTTTTTATTCCTATAGCATAAGTTGTAACGTCTCCTCTCTTGTTTATGATTTTAGTTTTTGAGTCTTCACTTTTTCCTTTTTTTTTTTTTTTTTGAGACAGAGTCTTACTATGTCACCCTCGGTAGAGTGCCATGGTGTCACAGCCCACAGCAACCTCAAACTCTTGGGCTTAAGCGATTTGCTTGCCTCAGCCTCCCAAGTAGCTGAAACTACAGGCACCACCACAATGCCCCAGCTTTTTCACTTTTTCTTAATCAAGCTAGGGGGTTAACAATTTTGTTGATTTAGAAAAAAAAACTGCTGGTTTCATTGATTATTTTTTCCTATTACTTTCTCTATTTTGTTTCTTTTTCTCTAACCTTTATTGTTTTGTTTCTTAACTGACAACTTTGAGTTTACTTTGTTCTTCTTTTTCTAGTTCCTTAAGATAAAAAGTTAGGTTGTTGTTTTGAGATCTCTTTTAATGTGAGTTTACAGCTATAAACTTCCTTCTTAGTACTGCTTCACTGCATCTCATAAGTTTTAGTATGCTATGCTTTCATTTTCATTTGTCTCAAAATATTTTCTATGTTCTCATGTGATTTCTTCTTTGGCCCAGTGGTTATTTAAGAATGTGTTGTTTAATTTACATGTATTTGTAGATTTTTCTAGCTTTACTTCTGCTATTTTAGTTTTATTCCACTGCAGTCAGAAAAAAATTATTTATGTGCTCTCAATCTTTGTAAATTTAAGCCTTGCTTTGTGGTCTAACATGGTCTATCTTAGAAGATGAAGATGTTCCATGTACACTTAAGAAGAATGTATGTTTGTTCTGCTGTTGCTGGGTGATGTGTTCTATATATCAGGTGGGACACTTAAGTTCATGAACTCATCCTAGAAAAAGTGTTACATACCTCATTGCTGATTATCACTATGGTCACCTTCAAATGACTCCCCTTGGGAAGCTATGCACAGATGCCAGCACCTAGTCCACCCTTCAAAGCACTTTTTCTAAGATGAGTTCACACACTAAATTGACAGATCTCGTATGATGACAGCTCTGATGGCCACTCTAGAAAGAGTTCCAGAATTGCTTTCCCAGGGTGGAATAGGCACCTGGGATTGATGTATAGCTTCCCAAGGGAAGTACTTCAAAGGTAACCATAGTGATATTCAGCAATGAGGTTGCACTTTCTCTAGGATGAGTGCACAAATTTAATTGTCAGACCTCATATGTCTATTAGGTCCAATTGGTTTATAGTATTGTTCAAATCCTGTTTCCTTATTCATCATCTGTCTCTTGTTCCATCCATTACTGAAGTCCCCTATATTGTGGAAATATGCTTCTTGCATCAGTTCTGTCAATGTTTGCCTTCATATATTTGGGAACCCTCATGTTACCTGCATAGTTATAATTGCTGTATCTTCCTGGTGAATTGACCCTTTAATCAACACAAAATGTCCTTCTGTGTCTCTTGTGTCCTTGTCTCTTTATCTTAAAGTCTATTTTTTAAATATAAGTATGACCTTTGTTCTCTTTTAGTTACTCTTTACATAGAGTATCATTTTTTATCTTTTGACTTCTAGCCTATGCAGTTACTTAGATCCAAAGTGAGTCTCTTGCAGACAGTATATAGTTGGATGTTGTTTTTTATCCACTTAGCCAATTTATGGCTTTTGATTGGATCTTGAATCCATTTACACTTAAAATAATTACTGATAAGAACTTACAATTGCCATTTTATTGATTTTTTTTTTTTTTTTTTACATTTCTTAGTTATTTTGGTCCCTTTTCCCCAAAGAAAAGACATAACATAGGAGGGAAAGTTCATTCTTCTCTTCTTCTCCTAAGAAAAAACTGGGTAGTTGGGAGTTTTCTCCTGATCTTGGCATACTGTGCTGGGAAGAAGAAGTGGCTAAGAAAGGTTTCTGTTTAGCACTTCAACCTCTTAATTGGTTTTTAGAGTTCTTACAAAGGCAATTTGGTCCATAAATTTTCGTTAAGCCAGTGTCTCTGTGAGGGAATGAAGGCTTGGGTCTTCCTATTTTCCTATCTTGCGTACATAAATTTTTCATTGTTCTTTAAATGTTTGGAATAATTCGCTAGTGAAGCCATCTGGACCTAGACTTTTCTCTGTGAGTTTTTATTTTTTTAACTACTATTTTATTATCTTAGATTATAGATCTATTCTGATTTTCCATTTCTTCTTGAATCGGTTTCAGAACTTATGTCTTTCTAGAATTTGTCTATGTAATCTAAGTTTTCCTTTGGCATACAATTGTTCATAGTACCCACTTATAACTGCTGTTATTTTCCAAGATCAATAGTAATACACAGTATCCATCTTTTTCATCACTGATTTCAGAAATTTGAGTCTTCTATTTTTCTTGGTCAGTCTAGGTAAAGGTTTGTCAATTTTGTCAATCTTTAAAAAAAAAAACAACTTTTGGTTTTGTCAATTTTCTCTATTATTTCTCTATTTTGTATTTCATTAATTTTTGCTCTTATCCTTATCATTTTCTTCTTTCTGCTTGCTTTGAGTTTGCTCTTCTTTTTCCAGTGTGTTGAAGTGTAAAGTTAGGTTGCTGGTTTAAGGTCTTTCTTCATTTGTTAAGTGTATGTCTACACATTTCCCTCTAAAGAATGCTTTCATTACATCTCATGAGTTTCATTCTCATTCATCTCAAAGTGTATTTCCTTCCCTTGGTGATTTCTTCTTTGATCCGCTGGCTATTTAGGATTATCTTGTTTAATTTTCCAAATTTCCTTCTGTCAGTAAGTTTCAATTTCAATCCACTGTGATCACAAAATATACTGTGCATGATTTCAGTCCTTTTAAATTCACTGAGGCTTGTTATATGGCACAGCATATGGTCTTGGAAAATATTCCACATACACCTGAAGAGAATGACTATTCTGTTGCTATTAGGTGGAATGTTGAGTGAATACTTTAATTCTCCTGATAAATTTTTCACGATTTTCTTTTTTTTAGTTATTTTCTTAGTGCCTGCTCTGGGCCTCTAATATACATTTTAACTTAGAAGAATTTACTTCAGATTTATACCACATTAGTTCTAGTGAAATGCAGAAATATTACTCCCACCTAGCTCTATTCCTTCTTTCCCTCTTTGTGGGTGTTATACATGTATCTATGTATCTTACAAATTCATGATATATTATTAAATTACCAGTCTCTTGCTTTTAAAACGATAATTACAATTAAATGCAGAAGACTTTGGGGAGGAATATTTTCAAAGCTAATCAGAACTCTAAGCTAAAGAGCCACCATCTAAATTCATAACTTCTCAGAGTTCCATTTAAAAATACTCATGGACAGAATTATGACCCCTAATACCCAGGCTTGATACACTCTGGTTCCTTGGTTTTATGTGCACACAAGCCCATATGTTCCTCTGCATTTTGCCTCCTCAGAAGTGCATTCTGCTAATTCTATAGAAGTGCCCACACAAACTGAGAAAAATGTCCTATGAAAGGCAGTAAGTGCCACCTGCCTGACAGAAGGATTCCTGACAGCAGAACACATTATTCAGTTCCTATCAACCCAAACAAAAAGAAAGGTAATGGCTACAAGGAAAAGAGAGCAAAAGTGCTATTTATAATTTCATTCCAAAAACAAACTCTTCTGAAATCTGTTCTAAGTTCCCCTCTTCTGAGGCTCTCCTTACCCGAAACGGGGTGTTGATTCGACTTGTAAGAGTGTCTAAAATGTGGACATTCTCATGCTGGTGCAATAGGATAAAACGAAGGAAGATCTCAAGTAGTGCCGGTTCGGAGATGCTACGCAGGAAAAGGTCCAGATACGCAGTTGTGGTCATGACCTCCTCCACAGTCACCTGGGACCAACGATAGAGTGAGTACTGGTGAGCATCCTCTCAATGCTGTGATATATGCCTCCCCAATGGCCCCAGCCTCAGCGGAGTGACCCCATCAAAGCAAGAACACGCCTGCCACGAAAACACACTTCAGAGTTTCATCTGAAGCCCATAACCTATTCGCATTCCACAATACCTCCTGCTGCTTCCGCCCTTCAGTTCAGTAAGGGAAAAGAAAAGACATAAAGAAGCAATTCAAGTGTTCTGACAACTCTAATCATCAAATGCAGTTCAAATACCATAAAGGTTTTAGTGTGTAATCAAAAATAGGAAAACAAGATAAAGGAAATTATTTACACAGTTAGTAAAGGATTAATTAGAAAGCTCAATATAACGTGTTCCATTATTAGTTGTTCAATAAACATTTATTGGGCTGGGATGTGTATAAGGAGCTGGAAACATAAGAACATATTTTATGTGCAGGAAGATGGGCTGTAACAAGCAAAATGAAAATACAGTAAATTGCAAAGGAGAGGTGCAGACACAAAGTGCTACAGATGTTCAGATGTGTTTCTGGAGAGCTGCAAGTTAATTTTTATTACTGAATAATACACATAAAGTGTTTTTATAAAGTACTCTACGAGCTTACTGCTTATAAGGTAATTATGACTTTATAATATTTAAATTCAATAATTAATATTAAAATAATATTTTAATTACTATTCTCTACATGGTGTGATTTTTCTATGCTGTACAATGTCAATCTTGCAGTGAATAACATTCTGAAGAGTCAAGTTCTTCAAAGACCTCAGGACTTGATGCTCAAAGAATCAAAATTTTAAACATTTTGATTGGGAATATTATAAGAGCTAGTGAATACTTCTTCATCCTCCTACAATCAGAATATGCCATCTCTTGAGGAACAGAGGTTTATCCCCAGGTCATCAATTGTCCTACTCAAGCACGTAGAAATACCCACATGTGGATGCATGAAAATTACAGAGAAATAACTCAGACTTTCAGATTCCAATATCACAACCTAGAAATCTTTTAATTTTAATCTGAAATTTTTTAATTTCAGATTAATGTGAGGGTATAAGTGATTAGGTTACAATGTTTGCATTTGTTAGGTAGAGGCCCTGTTGTAGTTGTATCCTGCTCCTGGCAGGTGTGCCATGTACACTTACATTGTGTCTATTAGGTGTGAACACACCAATTTCCCTCTTTCCTCCCCTCCCCCCCACTTGAATTGAATTGAGTTTTTCTCTTGTGTGGGTGTGTACTAGTTCATCTACTGGCTTCATATTAGTATTGAGTACATTGGATACTTGCTTTTCCATTCCATTCACCCTAGAAATCTTAAAAATCCCTTTGACAATTCTAATGGAAACATATGGCAATATTTTTTGAGTGATTTATCTTCTCTTTTCTATTTTTTCCAAAGTCTTTTTTCTTCCTCCCTTTAAAAGTGTTGGCTGTCATTTCATCAAACCTTTTATACTATATTCCTCTACCCCCTTTTAGTTTTCTGTTTTTAAAACCCACAGACCTGCTATATAAGTGTAGATTAGCCCTGAGTGGATTCATCTGAGCATAAAGGCTTGGTGGTATCTATTTTGGCTATGTAAATTACTTTTTAAAAGTTCCAGGTTTTCAGCAACGTTCTGATAGATGAGTTCGGATGACTAAGATATTGCCAAATCAATTGGTCTATTTTCTTTATTCTAAGCAAGCTGTGTTCACTCAGTCCAGTTGAATCTACTCTCTTGGAAGCTACTGGGAAGTTGCTCAGCAGTGCCCTGAGTGGCCTGAGCACAGCATCAGAGTGCAAATACCCTTCCCCCCAGTTCAGCACCAATACTGTGAGCCCTCAAACATTCAACATACCACCACTGTGTCATCTGACTAACTTTCAAGGGCTCTCTGTGACCCAAATACAGCAACGGACACAGGCAATGCTTCCTAAATAAATGACATTGAGCAGAGTTCTTTTCATGGGCTGCCTCTGCTTCTGAAACAAATTGCTTCTATCTTTATGTTTTCCTTTCCAATGTTTTCTAGTCCCATACATGAACTCTCAACACTACCCTGAACACAGACTGTGTCGTCTTCTCTACTACCTAGGTACAATACACAATGCCTGAACACAGAAGGTACTTTCTGAATGACATCCCCAAGGATCTAGTGATTTATATTTGCCATAATTGAGCTTAACTTTTAATTCTTCCACATCTCTACATGTGTCCTAAAGCCCCCAGACAGTAGAGACCTCTAAAATAGCTGATGCCATCAAATGTAGCTAAGGGAGAGAGGGAGAGATGACTCACAACAACCCTAAGTATGCAGTTCCATTAGCTCATATCCACTCCATTGCTGCACACTTAGGGTCCATAGCAGAAACTTAATCCAAAGTGATTTAGGCAACTAATTCCCTAATAGTCTTGGTCACTACAAAAAAAAAAAAATAACGTAGTAATTCCAAATGGGCCATATGTGTAGTTTCTGTAACACCACATTTTCAACATGCCTATCAAGCACTGCTGAACTGGCATGTCATGCAGAATTCCAGCCTCTGTAACAATAATGCAGCATCAGCTCCCCCACCCTCAAGTTACACTTGACCTTAATAAGCTCAAAAGCATAGCAATAAACTCCTTAGACTATAAGTCTCAGCCTTTGGGGGCTAACATGAAAGGAGGGCATTAGGCATCTATTGTTTACCACTCTTAGGCTGGATAAATGAAAAGATTTTATTTCTTTTTAGAAATCAAAGCTGTCATTTATAAGCTAAGAGGATTTAAGAAAGCACTTGGAGGGGCAGCATTTACATAACATGCTATAAATATTAAAAATTCAATTCCATTAAGCATCAAGTTGCAAATTCTTTATAAATCAAATTCACACGCACTTTAAACTAATACCCAAACCAGGAAAAATCTGGTTCCCTTCTCATTTTTTCCTTCCTCAGAGCCTTTAGAAGCCTTTTATCCCAGAAAATCTTTTCTTGCCCCATTACCTTACTTTCAGAAACTTCCTCTAATCCCCCAAATAGGCAACCTCCTTAATGAGGATGAGACCAGAGCCTGAGTGTGATCACTTGAAAGCTAACGATAGACCACCAGAGGAAAGTGCTCTGCTGTGCAGAACGCAAAACGAAAATCTCCGCTAATGCCCCAAAGAAGCGGCATTATCAAGATAGGAAAGAAGCAGCCTCTTCGTGTTCCAATTAAGAAGGACAATTAGCTACCGATGTAGGTAAGACCTTTTTCTTAGAGATGACTATCAATATGCATTTACCTTGCCCTACTGGAGGAAGCTACAGAATTATACAGAAATACTAATAGAAGTAAATGAGCTGCTACTTCACTATCAATGCACAATGATACAGTTTAAGGACACTAAAGCTTAAGAATGTCATTTCATAATAAACGTAGACCACAATGACTAAAATAACCTGAAGAAAACTGGTCACCAGCTCCCTGTGCTCTAGGCTATCACTCAGCATGGTCTGGCCTGGAAGAAGTACACAAATAGTTGAGATCAGTTTTCTGAACAGGATGGCATCTCTTCCTTTTTATCTTAGCCTAAGAGCTCTAAAAAGTATAGAAGGTTTTTTAATCAGAATTTCAAGCTTCTCAGAAATAGAAAGAATGGACAGTTTGTTTTCTTTTAAAAGGGGATGGATAGGAAGGGAGGAGATGATATTGTATGTCACATTTCACTTTTATAAAAAAAAAAAAAAAAAAAAAAAAAGATGAAGGCCAGAACCCAGCCCAGCCGTCACGCCACAATCGCAGCAGCACATTAACTTACTGGGCAGCGTAGGAGTGAAATTGAGCATATAGATACTCTGACCTTTCTGTAATCAGCTCTAGTTGGGTGATTCCATTTGCATCTAAATTAGCACCAGAATCCTCCCTATAATGGCAGGTTTATGTGTGTTCTGAAAAATAAATTTCCCACCTGCTAATTGTTTCTTTGTGATCTAGTCACATTGGAGCAAACAGATGGATCCTACCTTCTGTCGCTCAGGCAGGTGGCAGGCAGGGGTCAGGTGCCTGTGGCACCCTCTCTGAGTTAGGAGCCACCCTTCCTTGGCTTGTCCTCTGAAACAAGAGGAGAAAAGTAGCCAATCACTGCTTCACCTGGGTCACCCGTGGGGTCTCAGCCCCAGCAGCTCCAGAGTGAGGAACGCATCCATGAAAGCAGCAGAGGGGAAAGGAATGGTGGGGCTAGAGCACAGGAAACAGGAATGAAAGGCTCTCTCTCTACAGGGAACTCGAGCTACAAGCCTGCCCACTGCTGCCAGAGAGAGATGAGCCAATGGACAGGCAGGAGGCACGTCCACCGCCAGGGGCAGCAGCTGGATGGGCTCTTCACAGCCTTCTTCTTCCCTCCAAGGACACAAAGCACCAAGAACATTTAAGTACAGAAGGGGAGACAGACACCCTGGTTCTCAGCGAGCGCTCTGCTGTTGCAGCCAAAAATTCAGGACAGAAAACATTCAATTATTCAAGATCTGAAAATAGTCTGCAGCTGATGATTCTGGCTCCCTCCTTCCAGCTCCCCTCATGCCTCCCTTCTGCTCCTCGACCTCTAGGCCACACGCTACCCTGACAGCACTGCCAGCAGCAGGCTGGGAGGGGTGAATGCAGGTGACATCCAAAGTCAGTAAGCTTGCCTACTTATTCCTAAAACATCTGAGGAAGAAGGAAATAAACATGATGACTACGATACGAGCACAGCAACATATTTTGAGGAAACTTACTAAAAATAAACGCTGGTCTCTGCCCCTTTTTACCAGCACTTCTTCCAAGGCTCTGTAATACATTAAACGTATCAGTACAGTAAACATACACCCTTTGGGAGAAAAGGGAAGCAGCTAACAAGTAGCTTTTTAGGATCCTTCCAGACTCTGAATGCTGAAATACCTCTCTATCTCCCCAGAGTTGGATGGGGCTGGGAAGTGCCAGGGAGACCTAGACAGTACAGACAACCCCTGGGACGTAATGCTACTCGTGCCTCAAGACAACGGTGTTGCTTCACATGGCCACACGGCTTGCTCACTGAGCGCTGCTCCTCAAAGCATGCTCTCAGTGCACTCAACAGGCCCAAATTCGAGGTATGTTAATAAACACTGTTCTTACTGATTATACCTCCCCCTAAGTACAGCTCTGTTAGCTAAGATTTGGTTGACTTTTTCCCCTGTATTTCCTATTTCGTTCTCAGTGTGCCACTTACCTTGTCATGAATAGTGTCAACTGTTATGGACACTGCACCTCTGGGCTTCCTGACTTTCTGCACAGGGAACATATCAGAAATGGCCCTACTCAATAACATTTGCTATTTGTTTGAGCACACGTAAAAGCTCCACAATAGGGGTTAGGGAGAGAAAGATGAACAAAACACAGTTCCGAATGCTTTACTATTATAAGCAGAAGCCCCAAGTAGCAGGGAATTCGAATTAATACCTGAACCTACACCAGGTCTGTAGCAGGAGTTACAGAGTAATGTTAGCCTTGCAGATAATACGTTCAGCAGAAAATGAGGTTCTGAGAAAAAGAGCAAAAGATAATGGAGAGTGGTTTTCAGAAAGAACACAGGCTTTGGAACTGGGCAAACTGAAGTACAAAGTCTAACATTTGTTACGTGTATGACCTTGATTGTGTTACGTAATCTCTCTCAGCCTGTTCCCGCCTGTGCAAAATGGGAATAATCCACTATCTCTAAAAATATTCAGAGGAATGAAGATAATACGCATTAGTGTCAATACATAGAAGGGATTCGGTGAAGGTGGCTATTATTTTCTGATTTGGATTATCAATTTAAAATAGGCCAAACTGAGGCAAAAAAAAAAAAAAAAGAACCAGGAAGTGGGTGGGGGTTAATTTAAAGAAACGTACCTGTCTATGTTAGTGGCAAAAAAATAAAAAATGTGCCTGTCAGTATATTTTAGGGGGCAGAGGGGGAGAAAGTACAAGAGCTCTTATAGCAAATGAGCATCAAGCATCTCTTCTATTTCCATACCCCCTCTTCTCAGTTCCCCCCAGGCATTTCACAGAATTAGGAGACGTTCAGGTGATCATAAGGGATGGGATTAACATAGCCCCAAAAAGTGTGTCTTAGGACAGGCTGGAGTTAAAGAGGGGGCACTGGAACACCCTAAAACATTTTTCTTTCAGTATTTGCCATCGTTTGCCAGTTTAAACCTCATTCTAATCCCATAGGACCAGTTGGCTAATATTTGAGAATAGAAATAAAGCTGTCATTGCCAACAGAAATGGCGATACAGCCAATAGGCCTATCATGCCACTAGAGTTGGCCAGGTTTAAGTCTCACTATCCTTAAAAAATGTTTATCTTGCCTATTATAAACCTCTCTCCTTGGAGGATTCAGCAAATGGCTATTTCTTAAGCCTCCTCTTCTATACTGTGACTGCATAATTTGTACCATACAACTCATTATGATATAACTTATCAGAGTATAATTAATGTGTGATCCATTATATTTGAACTTCAACCAGCAGAGTTTAGCTATTGAAATATCCTAAATATCTCACAAAAATGTATTTCATAGCAGAATTACAAGGAAATTTGGGGGCATTTTAGCTCAGAAGCGAAGATATGAAGAGTATTCCAAAGATCACTTGATTCATCCCTTTCCTGTTTACTAATTATTCTAAAAAGAATTTTCCTTTTCAATTCAACTTCTTGCAATTGGAGAAATAATAAAAACACCAATGACTAGTGTTTGAGCACCTACTATGTAATTAAGGACCATTCTAAGCTCTCTATTTCAGCTCTTTGAGTTCATACTCTTCTGAGAACTGACTCCAAATTACTAAAGCAGGAAAGAGACTCAGTGAAAGGGCATGTCACAAAATCACCAGAAGACTGGAAAAACAGGCTCAGAGAGGAAAGAGGGTCTGAAGGTAGGTGCCAAAACACAGATACCCACTACACACTTCTTCCAAACTCAGAGATTGCGAAGCTTCCTTTTGCAACACAGCTCAAAACTCACAATCGTTTGAATCAGAGAAGAGCATTCCTCATTATAAAAGAACATTCCACCTGCTGTAATTTAAGTTGTACCTTACCCTGCCCTCATCTTAGAAAGTACGTTAGAGGAATGCTATTCCCTAAAACTCAACTTTCCTTCCTATTCTGGAATTCACACTAAACCCCACAGCTTTCCCTTTTCTAGACTAAGTCAATTCTCTTTCTCAGTTTTCTAAAGGTATTTCTCTTCCCTTTAGGTTACAAACTTAACTGCAGAAATGACTGTGTCTGACTTGCAGTGTGAATTCTCAAAGGACCTGGTGTATATCGTCAAGTACTCAAAGAGTAATCAATAAATGTGTTGGGATGGAAATAAGCAGCACCGTTACTAACAAAAACACTGGCTTTTCACAGCCCATGATGGGGATGTCTTCTTTAGCAGGATGGTTAGATTAATTTTACAATACCTGAACAACAGGGGAAATTTTCCACTTACAGCAAATAACATTTCATTGAAAATGCAGGACCTAACTCATGCCATGCTCTTGAATTATGGCAATTTAGAAAAGTGATCCACTGACCAAAAAGAAAGTGGGGGAGGGGGGAGGATGTACAGAAGGAGAGAGGTTGGGGGAGGAAGAGGAAGAAGAAGAAATGCTTCCCCAGGCTTCCCTATTTCCCTTCCTGATTATTATAATAAGACAATATTATAAATTCAGATGAGAATGACTTTCAATCTAACAGCAGAGGGGAAATGGTTTATGGGCCAGGGTCCCAACCACCAGGTTCTTTGAAGTGAAGTGTCTGTGAATTATAAGAAGGTGGCATTTAATGCTGGCCACCTCCCCTGCCACTATCAATTCAATCTGTCTGCTGTATTAACCATATCATTTGGCTCAAATCATGAGCCTTCATTTTTTCAGCTGTAAAATGATGGTCTTAAGATGGAGCACAGTGGCTCACACCTATAATCCTAGCACTCTGGGAAGCAAAGGCAGGTGGATCACCTGAGCTCCCGAGTTTGAAAGCAGCCTAAGCAAGAGTGAAACCCCATCTCCATCAAAAACAGAAAAAAATCTAGCTGGCCTTCATGGTGGGGACCTATAGTCCCAGCTACTTGGGAGGCTGAGGCAAGAAGATCGTCTGAGTCCAAAAGTCTGAGGTTGCTGTGAGTTATGACAACACAGCACTCTAGCTAAGGTGATAGAGTGAGACTCTGTCTCAAAAAAAAAAAGATGATCTTGAACTGGATAATCTCAGTTTGAAAAGTCTGAGATTCTTTGATTTTATGTTGGTGACATTAAACTAAGAGTTAATTTCAGTTCCTTGCCTTGGTAATTTTATTTTCTAGCATAACCAACACATCACTCCATTCTAATATAGTGGTACAGGTGCTAGCTACTTTCCTTGAATATATTTATTTATTGCATATTTATTGAGTGCTCTGCATGTATATATTAGCAGCTGAAGATACATAAAAGAAGTACCATGGCATACCAAAGTAATCACCTCTCTCCTCTACCTAGCCCCTTTCCGCATTGTTTAAATAAAAATCTGCATTCTAGACCAGCTTGAGCAAAAGTGAGATCCCATCTCTACTAAAACCAGAAATAATTAGCCAGGTGTTGTGGTGGGTGCCTGTAGTCTCAGCTACTTGGCAGGCTGAGGCCAGAGGATCACTTGAGCCCAGGAGTTTGAGGTTGCTATGAGCTAAGCTATCACCACGGTACTTTAGCCTGGGGCAACAGAGTAGAGACTGTCTCAAAAACTAAAAAATCTGTATCCAGCCCCTGTGAGTTAAGCAGCAGGATGTACACAAGATGAGTAATCAGTGAAATTAACTCTTCTAGGGAATTAGAACTACATTTAAAGGGTAATATATGATGAGACCATAAATTATAACATGTTGATTATGCAAGGATGAAAATTATGAGCACATCTTTCCCAGCTGGGAAAGTATACAGAGTGTCAACATCCCCTTGCTATCCCTATCAAAGGACAATTAGACACATCAGCCATTTCCAAAAGTGGGGGGAGTTATTTTTGTTATCATTATCATTAATGACTACTACTAGTAGAAATAGCTACCACTTATGAAATCCTGGCTCCATGACAAGTAATATGTTGGATACTTTATGCACATTATGTGAGTTAATTCACCTTGGCCCTTCCAGGCGCTTATTAGGGTTCTCATCTCACAGATAAGAAAATTAAGGCTAAAAAATCTCCCCTAAAAGTACACAGTAAGTGGCAGAGGCCAGATTCAAACCCAGGTCTACTGGACAACAACTTTCATGTTCTTTCCACTATTTTGAGGAGAAGAAATCAAGACAAGAATTCTAACAACGTTCTGGCATTCTCGTCCCTTACCCTCTGAAAACAGAGCAAGAATCCTTTGAAACTGAATCTCTGTATCAACTATTTGGAATAGAGTCAAAGACACTGTCTCCCAATCCAAAAGATCAAGCTACAGCATTTTGGAGGATTTCCACTCACTCCCTGCCCTTTTATCACCCCACCATGCCTCCTCCAACCAATTTAGCTGCATCTGTCAGAAGAAAGTCACATCCACTGGCAGATCAAGGCTTTACTCCAGAAAACAGCTTCTTGAAAGAACTCACTGTGATGACCCTCCTCCTGGAAACCACAGAGAAAGGTGAAATTCATTATTAAACCAACAAGAAAAAAAAATGTTTTATGTGAGACACCCACTTTCCAACTGTCACTGGGACAAGGGCCAACAGCATAGAATCACTGCCATCAAATGAGGACAATTATAATAATACATTAAGCTGCCACTCACAGAAGAATTAATGCTGGTCCTCACTGCTCCTGGCAATCCCTGAAAGAACTCACATTCCTTAGACCTGGGTCATGCACCAGGACTGATTCCACCAGCACCTCTGAGAGATGTAGAAATGGAGTCAGATAGACACAATAACTTCATTACTCTAATCATAATACAATTCCTGCTTCCTGACCTCCCAGGAGAATAATGGTTGCCAAATATGGCAGTGATCAAATAATTTAAAAGTCATGAAATAAGCACATGACACTACATTCAGGGACACACTTTTAAGGATATCCTATGGCAGTGGTTCTCAGCCCTGGTTCCATGTTATTAGAACCATCTGGGATGCCTCTAAAAAACACCCATGCTCATGCCCCATCCTCAACCAGGGGTAGGGCTGGGCATTCCATGCTGATTCTGATGCGCGTCAGGGTATGAAGCACAATCACAAAGCCTCCTGGATATAAAAATATAAAACTTTATAAATATAAAGATGATCTATCATATTCTTTTCAAAGAAAACTCAGGCCCAGGAGGTTAAGGGGCATTTGAGATCATGAGTCAAAGTCACTGGTAAGAACCCTAGGCCCACCAGTGGGCCAAGGTCATCAAGTTATCCCCCTAGACAGACACTGTCTTCTACCACCAGCCACATGAGATAAATATTTTCCAGAGCTTGTGAATAGATTTAAAATCTTCATTGAAGGGGGCGGCGCCTGTGGCTCAAAGGAGTAAGGCGCTGGCCCCATATGCCAGAGGTGGTAGGTTCAAACCTAGCCCCGGCAAAAAAAAAAAAAAAAAAAAAAATCTTCATTGAAGAAAAACAAAGCAGTAATTTGAAAGCTTCCAAAACTCCATTATCTAATTGGGTAGTAGAATACTGTACATTCCTGAATAAGTTCATTGTCTAAATAAGCACTAGAGGATTACCCGGGAATAATAGGATTTGACTAATTCCCAACTAGGACTGGAAGGCCCATTACAGAAGAGCTAATGTTTTGAACTAATGAGTGAAAGAATCCAAGCACTGGTTGAATAACCGAGGTTGATGTATTACCCACTTCCTGGCCCTTAGTCCCCCACTAACAAGACGCAGCACAGTGAGTAATACACCTTGCTTTCAGCACTGCGAAGTCGAGAGCAACCCCGCCTTCATTCCCTACTGCTAATGCCACGCTCTCATGATAGAAAGGGTTCTGTGTGAGAATGTGCAGACTCTCTAAAACATTGCTCCTTTCTTCTTTATAAAGTAGGGCCACCAAAAAATTAAACCTGAAAGCCTCTTCTTAGATCCACTAGATGGTGCAAGCCCTTCTCTTCGAGCAGATTTATAGGGAGAATGGACATTAAAAACTTATTATGGTGCGCCCAAGCAGCCCATGGATTACACAGGAGCCTTGAGAAGGGGATCTGCTATCCAAGAAACCTATTTTTCAATCAACAAAAGCATAAAAAGAAGCTTTTAAAATTCATCTTTGGGAGCTCAGCAGTTAAACTTAGGCCATGGAAGAAATAATGGAAGTAGAGTTTATTTCAAAGGGTGCTAATGGAAAGAAATGATATGGACACTTAAGAGGCCTAGAGATCTGGGTTTGGTCCAAGTTGACCAGTAATCAGCTGTATGAGTATGAACAAGCCACCTAACCTCTCTGGTCCTCAATGCCTTTGTCTGAAAAAATGAGGACTTACGACTAGATAATCCTGGGATTATGTCTAACGTTAAAACTTTACAAATGTACATAACATTTTTCTCTCTCCATTTATATTTGGTAGGAACTGTATACACAAAGGACATATTTCATGAAATCTATCCAGTTTGTGAAATTTTTTAAAACTGAGATATTAACTCACTTACCCCAAACTGAGATATTAATTAATTCATTTACTGGAAAACATTTACAGAGCAACTATGGGTACCAAGCGCTGGGCAAACATTGCGTCAGGCAAGACGGACACAGAGACAGATGAGTCCCTCTCCTCTGCTCCTCCATGAAATCAAAATGGATTTCTATGTTCTAAATTTCTAAATTCTAAAACCCAGAACACTATCTAAATCCCTAAATTCTAACAAACAGAATACTATCTTCAAAAAAAGACTAAATGTTAAAATCTATTTAAGTTTTATACTAAAGCACTTAACATAAATACAAATATTATACACGCCTTGATAGTTTGATGTCTTGATAAACTAGCATGGCAATGATACAGTGCCAATTTTTTTCTCTCTTTTTTAAAATTTCAGATTGATACGAGGGTACAAACAATTAGGTTACATTGTTGGCATTTGTTAGGTACAGTTCAAGTTGTAGTTGAACCCTTCACCCAGGAAGTGTGCCATATACCCCTACATTGTGCCCATTAGGTAAGAGTTTACCAATCTCCCCTCTTCTCCTCTCCTTTCCCCACTTGAGTTTAATTGTGTTTTTCTCATGTGGGCATGTATTTGTTCATTTACTTGTTTCATATTGAGTACACTAGATACTTAGCTTTTCCATTCTTATGAAACTAATACAACCTCTATGGCAAGAAGTATGGAGAATCCTCAAAGAGCTAAAAATGGACTTTTCATTTGATCCTGCCATCCTATTATTAGGTATCCACCCAGAAGATACATTGTCAAGTTTTTTTTTGAGAGAGAGTCTCACTCTGTTGTCCCAGGCTACAGTGCCATGGCATCAGCCTAGCTCACAGAACCTCAAGGGTTCAAGAGATCCTCCTGCCTCAGCCTCCAGAGTAGCTGGTACTACCGGTATTCACCATACCTGGCTAAGTTTTTCTATTTTTAGTAGAGACAGGGTCTAGCTTTTGTTCAGGCTGGTCTTGAATTCCCAAGCTCAAGAGATCTGTCTGCCCCGAGAATGCTAAAATTACAGAAGTGAGCCACTGTGTCTGGCCTCAATTATTTTTAACTTGGTATCTCATAGGCAACTCAAACAAAAAACAGTAAAGTTTGCCTACTTCATACAAATTCATTTCTACATATGTAGAGCACATTTCAAATATGATTCTTGGAATCATCACTGATTTTTTAATAATATTTTGGTTCACATTTTATAAAATATCTATGTCCTTCTTCCTTCATATTTTTCTAACAATATTTATCTCCTATCTCATCTCCTCTTAGACTTCAACAAAAATTAAAAATTGTCCCACTTTTGGCAATCCCAAACACCTCCCACCCCTGCAAAGTACCTTCCTGTTTTCCCACTCCATGCGGCCCCAGAGTGCCAGCTAGACATCAGTTCATCAACCTGGCTTGATCCCTGTGACTTTAAACTATTCAACCTCTCCTTAAGTTTCTCTTCCCACTCCATCACATTGGTTACACACATGTACACTGACATACACACACATGCTCCTTCCTGGTTTATATATTCATATTCACTTATTTATTCAAGAGATATCATAATACCTACTATACAGCAATATATTAGATATGCTATTGTAATATTTTGTTCAGTGAACAAACGAATAAACAAACATGCATGGTTACTCATGGTGTTCACCTCCAGGGAGGAGAGGTAAGACATAACAAGCCAGTAATAATCACACAAAGTAATCTTTAAAGGCCACATGTGTGATACCAGATAAACTCTAGAGAAGTGAAGAGTTTCTAGCCTATGCCTGGATTGATCAGGAAGAGTTTCAGAAGGAGGTAGCAAGTGGTCTGCACATTATAAGATGAGAAAAATTTGTGTAAGTATATACAGAGGAGAAGGGCACCTCAAATGGAAGAAAGTACTTAACTAGAAGGCTTAATTCACACGTGGGGTACAGCAACTGCTCCAAGATAGCTGGAGAAGTGAGTCTATGGAGAGGGACACAGGAGGAAGTTTGGGATTAGCCTAACAAAAGATTTGAATAGTTGGCTTTGAACACATCTACATCTCTGAGTTACTTCTCCTAGTGCCTTGATGTATACCATTCACTACCTACCTCCCCCTGGCAATGTACCAAATTTTATAAAGTACAGATCAATAAAATAGCTGCTTAGTCATCTAAAATTATAATCTTTTCCAACAAAAACAGTAATTAGAGTTAACACATACATATTATATGCCAGGAACCATTTTAAAGTAGTAACTCATTTAATCCTCACAAATCCTATATAAGGTAAAGCACTATCATTATCATCCCTATTTTACAAATGAGAAGAATAGCTCATGTTCTGCCTAAAGGGATACAGCTAGCAAGTGGCAGAGCTGGGAGACCAACAGTGGTGGTCTAACTCAAATTAAATCCTGTGGGAAAAACTGATTCACTGGTTATCACCACACCTAGGTTTATGTCAATGAATACATGTGCCTTCCTCTTTGCTCTCTATTTTCAGTCTGTTTACTTAGGCTAGCATTTTTATTTATTTCTGGATTTTGTTTTGGCACAGCATTAAATACAGCATGATAGGGATAGAGATGCCCCCAAACACTATGAGGCTGGCTGTGGGCGAAGGTGATGGTAACATGGAGCCTATGACCAATTAGTTCACTACTTCTTCTGTGACTTTGAAAAGTGAGAGGGATGATTTGGGCTTCTGTGCACGTAACAACAAGCCCAGCTCTCAGCTGAACACATGCTATGTGCCTTACATGGAGCCTCTGGGTCTACAAAACATTCAAAGATACGGTGCTTAATTAGGTGGGAAACTCAGGCACAAGATCTCTGATATTAATTACAGATTGTGTGTTTGGGGGGGGTGAATATTCCAACAGCTTTTGTTATAATCTATTTCCATATTCTCAGAGGTTTTCCACAATAAGCATTAATCATTTCTCTATGCTCCACAACTGAGCCACAAGTGATAGGTCTGGGGACTCTCTTAGGTCTTTCTATATATTGATAAAGAGAAAGTGTATTTATGTATAGATCCAAACGTCCGTGTGCATCATCTTTTCACTAAATAACCTTTAGAAATGGGAATGAAAAAAAGTAGTAATGATTATACTCAACTGAAGAAAATCTTTCCATCTCATCTTTATTGAGCAACCTCAAATTCCAAGGAAAACTCTTTTTCCTACTGCCCCCAGCACCAAGGCATCTGGAACAGTGGTGGAACCGTGTGATACCGTTATGAGGTCTGACAGTTAAGTTCACAAACTCATTCCAGAAAAGTGCTACATACTGACTGCCAAACATTACTATGGTCACCTTTAAAGTACTCCCCTGTGAAGCTATACACCAAAGCCAGCACCTAGGCCACCCTCCAAAGCAATTTTGGAAGTTTTTCTGGAATGACCATCAGAGCTGTCATTGTACAGCACACAAAAACACACGACAATAAGGAACACGACTCAGCAAGACCCCGCCACACATCAACATGAACACAGCTGTGAAACACTCATATACCAAAGTTATGAAACCTTACCAAATTGTTTGTACAATGCTGCCAACATATCACATAGGGGCAAGTTACCTCTCTCAATCACAGAAGGGGGCAAAAAACACTAGAACCAATTCTTAAAAACTCAATAATCTCATTTCACTACTCACCTTTAGCTACTACTACTAAGTCCTTAAATTATGTAAGGTATTTTGACCTACCTTATCTCTATTTGAATGCCTTGCTCATTTGGGAAAGGCCACGTGCCTTTACCTTCTCACTGATGTTTACCATAGACCCAGCAGGCCAGCAGGGTAGGGATTACCACAGATGACAAAACTGGATTCTTAACTAGGTTAAGACCCTAGAGATCACACACAAAACTATAACCCCTGTCTTCTGAATCCTAGTGCAGAGAAAGAAAATAAATAGCAAAAGTGCCAGCAGAGGGCATAGGTTAGTACCCTCCCAGTGTGGTCCCTGGAGCACCGGGGTGCTGCTCATGTGCAAATTCCCAGGCCTCACCCCTGCCTATTAAATCAGAATCTCTAGAACTCAAAGAGTTTGGAATTAAGAAGTTCACTGTACAACTAATTGCCTGCCCATTTAAGTTTGAAACATATGACCCTAAAAATTAGAATAAACAGGAATATACTATTCATAGAACAGTTATTCTATGAAAAACTGCACTGATATCACATTCTGAGAGAGGTAAAGGAAGAGAAAATCCCAAGTTACGCTGTCTATGAAATAATATAAAAGTGTGGTCAGGAACAATAAGCACATTATTTAAAATCAAAATACTATAGTGACCAAACATAGTGTAAAATTTACGGCTAATACCATACAGTGCCATGTGAAGGATGTCTTATTTTAGAGATTGGGCTGTTTACACATATAAATAATAATAGGTAGTATGTACTTAGCATTAAGTGCCAGGCACAATGATAAGCACTCTAAATGCATTATCTTATTTATTCTTCACAAGAACATGTAAGGTAGGTATTACTATCCACAGATAATATATATATATAGATGAGAATACGTGCCACAGTCGCATCAATAATTAACGTAGCAAAGAGACAGACTCCAACCATGGTATCTCTAACCTCAAAACCCATTACTTGAACTGTTAAGCTAGACTGCTTCCCAAAATTGTATCTTGAATATCATGCCTTAAATAAACACATTAGATGCTACACAGTATCTTTTAATTTTCAATTAATAAATCAAGTCAAAGCTTCTTATACTTGTCACAAAATCTTCTCGGTCGCTATAGTAGCTGGCTCTCACTGGATAGAGAAATTGTTAATTTCCTCATGACACTGCTGCTCCATGTTACATAGCTGTGGGCCCACAGGACTGGGCCTTCTAATTACCTTGTTCAACTCCCGTTAACAACTAACTGTAGTGATGGTTACATCTGGCCTCTCTGCTTCCATGGTGCTTTTCTGTTTAAATCTAGGGAACAGAATGATTGTTTGGGCCCCACTACTCCCATCCCAGCTGAGCCAGCCTCTTTAATGAGGGCTTCCTTGGTCACAACTAGAAGTCTAACCTTGGACAAGGTCACAACTCAACATGTGAGATGGCACCAGGGGCATCCAGCTTTCCTGCTGAGCTCAAGCATCTCTGCCCCTGTCCGCAAGGCTTCTCCAGCTGCTAGACAGCCCTAAAGGGAACATCTGTCTGCCCTGGAGCTAGCTGGAACCTGCCTGTGAGGCTGTGGAGAAAACAGCAACAACCTCATTTCTCCAGAACACTGTTGGGACCCCTCTCACTTTATACCAGACCAGCAGTGTGGGTCACCTTGAGCACACTGGTATGCATTCAGCACAGTGGAGGACAGAATCTTCTGATGTGACTAGTTTATCTCCAGGCATGCTAAGAAACAAAGTTACAGACGAACAAATACAACTCAAAAGATTACTGTAGGAAGAAGTAGCTAGCAAAGATAAAGCAAGAAAATATTCAGAAGCTGTTAGTGATTAAAAACTATGGGTCAATGATGGAGATCATGGTTTCACTGCCAAGTTACTCAATGTCTTACTCAATGTCTAAGTAGAGATACGAAATACAGAGAACAAAAAATTATCTCTCTTATCTGTTAGTGTGGTTCACCCGAGAGCTGGTGGCTAGCTTGGGGCTGAAATAACTGGAAGGAAACTACAACAGATTTAACAAAGAACTGCCAAATTTAAAAAAAAAAAATTACTCAAAATTCCAAAGCCAAGGGCATCCTAATTCCATGCTTTCGATTCCTTTTTCTTCCAGTTTTCCACTGAAAGGAATGACATAATCAATGAAATTTTACAACTTCATAGGAAACCAGACATGAAATTTCAAGGTGTTTTTCATCAGGAATGGGGCAGGCAACAGCAGAATGACGGAGAGCACACACACGTGAGGCATCCAAAGTCTGCCAGGAGCTGGTGAGGGGACTTGCCTCTTCCCTCCTCCACCCTAGACCCTCTCTACTGACTCCCTGATTAGAGATGCCTGAGGGAGAATGTACAGGAGACACGGAGCCAAATAATGTTCAAACAGCAGGCTGCTCTGCCCACTCCTCACTATGACCCAAGAGATCAGTGTATTCTTCCTGTAAACGCAGCACCCAATTACAGCCCATTAATATTTTATAATGGTGATAATAATTTGAAGACGGTACTTAATTGTCCTTAAAATCTTCAGTCACTACTTTCACTGAGCATAAAAGTCCAAAACATGCCCAGCCAGTGAGAGCCAAAGTAGGCTCTAACAGATGTCCCAGCCTGCCCCACCCACACACACACTGACAGCAAGTGGCAACTCACAAGCGTAACTGCTCTCAGCCTCTCGAAATTTTCATCTTTTGTCTTCTAGTCCCCCCAAAATAGGTATAGAGTTCTTACCATCCATCACCCTAAGTCATCCATCACCCTAAGTCAATAAGCCATGAATTATTGAGCTTGCAGGGTGCCCATCATGAATATGTATGTGTGTGCTTGGAAGACAAGATTATAAAACAAATGAGCTCCACAGCGGCTTACGTGAACCCAGCACACATGCCTGGAATGAAGCAGCTGAAATTATTCTGCCCAGGTATTGTATATTGTTCAAGCATGGTTCTAGCACACAGGAGACAGTGGAAAAATCAGTTTTTCTGGTAGATTTTTCGCTTCTGTTTTTCTAAGCGCACACGGATGGAATAATTTGCTGAATGAAACACAGCTGGCTGCTCTTTGCAAAAACCAAAGGTCCAGGCTTTCTTTGAGGTCAACAGTTACCGTTGCTAATGCCAATGAGATGCCTGCGGAAAAGCATGGGGTGTAATCATTTTCCCTTCCATCCACCTCTTACTTCAGCACACTCCCTTCAAGGATTCTGCCTCTATCTACCAGCAATAGCCCCAAACTACTGCCCTAATTTCTTAACAATCTCTAAATAAAAGTGTTCAACAACCCTCTAAACAAAAGGCCATCCTAGTTCATGAGATGCTTGACAGAGAAAATATGACTGAGGCAGGTGCCACATACTTATACACAACCTTACACACACCCTGCCAACCCCCTCTTTCTAATCCTGCCAGATCTAAGACAAGCACTGAGGCCATCTTTGGCTTCTGCTGACCATCTACTGGTTTCCTACCAGCCTAGGACTCCAAAACAACACTCCTGGACCAAGTCTTCCCAGCTAATGATAGGCCCACCAGGCTGCTTCACTTTGTTTATCTGCCTCTCCTCAGCCTGACCACTGCATTCAAAAAAACCAAAAATCGGCCAGGCATGGTGACTCACGCCTGTTGTCCCAGCACTATGGGAGGCCGAGGCCAGTGGATTTCCTGAGCTCAGCCCAGTTTGAGACCAGATGAAGACCAGCATGAGGTAGAGTGAACCAGAGTGAGACCCCATCTCTACAACAACAACAACAACAAAAAAAAAAAACCAGCCAGATCTTGTGATCCCAGCTACATGGGGGGGGGGGGGGGCGCAAGAGAATCACTACAGGAGGAAGAAGTTTAAAAAAAAAAAAAAATCTACTTGATAATCATTTCACTTGGCTCCTTTGTCAACCTGGGTACTTTCTTCCACTATTGTCATCTGCAAACATTTACTGGTCACCTAAAATATACAGGACACCATGCTACCTCCAGAACAAGGGCTGATAAACTTTTTCTATAAAGGGCCAAAGAATAAACAGGTACTGTGGACCGCATATAGTCTCTGTTGTATATTTCTTTTTTTAAAACAACCTTTGAAAATGTAAAAAACATTCCTTTCTAAAATACTGTGGTAAATACACATAATACATAATTTGTTATCCTAATAATTTTTAAATGTACAATTTTTTAGTAGTAAGTACATTCACATTGTTGTACTTAATACCCCTTTGAATCTCCATAGCTTTTTTCATCTTGCAAAACTGAAACTCTATACCTATTAAACACTAACTCACATTCTCCCCTCTCCCTAATCTTTGGCAACCACCCTTCTACTTTCTGTTTCCACGCATTTGACTGCTCCTACCTCACATGCGTGTAATCATGCACTTTTTGTCCTTCTCTGGCTTAATTCACTCAGCATGATGTCCTCAAGGGTCATCTGTGTTGTAGCATGTGTCAAAGTTTCCTTCCTTTTATGGGTGAATAATATTCCATTTTATTTACCTATCACCTTTTTTTTGTTGTTGTTGTTGCAGTTTTTGGCTGGGACTGGGTTTGAACCCGCCATCTCTGGTATATGGGGCCGGTGTGCTACTCCTTTGAGCCACAGGCACTGCCCCTCCCATCACCTTTTGTTACCCATTGATAGACAGAAAAAGCATTCTTAACTCACAGGATATACAAGAAAAGGTTAAAGATCAGATCTGGCCCATAGCAGTTTGCTAACCCTACTCTGAAACTATAATAAAAAAGCAAACAACATGAACAAGAAGTTCTAAAATTTTCTCAGTTTATGACACCTGAAATTGTTTCACAGCATCCCTAAGCCAAAAGAAATACCAAATTATTCTAAGTGTTTAGGTCCAAACAACATCATATGTAGTTCAATCATAACACCTTAACTTGTTAAGTTAAGCACTCAAACATCAGAGTCAGACTGGAAGCTTCATACCTCATTTCTGGCTTCATGCTAATTTTTATATGATACTTTTTAAAAATTACATATATATGTATTTGAAATGGGGTCTCATTCTGTCACCCAGGCTACAGTACAGTAGCACTAATATAATTCACTGCAACTTTGACCTCCCAGGCTCAAGTAATCTTCCTGCTTTAGCATCCTCTAGCTAAGACTTCAGGTGTGCACCACCTTACCCATTTGTGGAGACGAGATCTCACTATGTTGTACTTGCTGGTCTCCAACTCCTGGCCTCAAGCGATCTTCCCACCTCAGCCTTCCAAAGTGCTGGGATTATAGGCATGAGATGCCTTGCCCTGCCAATATGTGCTTTTAAAGATAGAACCCACCAAAAATTCATCTTTGCAAAAGTACAACCACAATGAAAGCAATGTGTATGATTTAATGTTGAAACTATAAACTATTCCAAGCTGGTAGTTCACATAGTGTCCAAAAGATGTCACTGTGTTTCCCTCATAAACTCAAGATATTTCTCAGGGCCCCACGAGTTTGCTGAAAAGCCCCAGGGCTCCCTGGCGGGCTGTTTAGGAACCAGATATAGGCCCATCCAGAGATCAGGATAGAGTGAGGAAGCAGGGTTGAAAAATATTCCTGACAACAGAAAGGAGTATATGCTCGGACTGACACAGACACTGAGAGCTACAAATTCCAGAGAAGAGAGAAGCCTAGAACCTCCAAAGTTAGGGACAGCTGCAGGAGGGTGTAAGAATTAGGTGGTCCTTGGAGACAAAGTAAGACATACCCACAAAAGTGGAAGGAAGAGGACATTCCAAGCACAGGAAACAGACCATGTGTACTTAGGAGGGCACAGAGCAGGGGCTGTGGCACACAGTATGTACAGCCAGACTGAGGAGACTACTGGAGGGTTTAGAGGAAGGGTGATGTATTTAAAGATGTGTTTAAAAAACTTAACCCAGCAGTTATTTGGGAGACAACCTGAAGAAATAAGTTGCAATAATGAGACTTGCAAGCAAAAACTAATCCTAGTTAGGACATGTGCCGATGGAGACCTACACTGACACTGTCGGGAGAAGAAACAAAAAGGAGATTCAAGAACCTTACCGGAAAAGGCTAGCACTATTTGAGTGGAGAGTCAAAGACTGGAGCATAACCAAGGCTCCTAGGCCAGGTAACTAGGAAAAATGATATGATATTATTCACAGGGAGAAAGACGAGCTGAGCTGGCCTTGGGAGATAGGTATTACGAGTTTGGCTTCTCCTGTCAGGAAACAATGGGTCACTCAGACAAAGAGATCCAACCGGTGGTTTCATACACAGGCCCAGCAGATTTTCAGGCCATCTGTGCAGAGTGGAGAGTTGATCATGAGGGTCAACTGGCAGAGGCTGATCCCAGGGGATGTCCACATTTAGGGATGGAAAGGAGAAAGCTAAGCCGGCGCAGCAGACAAGTTTAGAGTGTGGCAACAAAGGGGAAGAGGGAGTAAGAAGCCTCACAGAGTTGTTAATAAAGCAATCCTTTAAAATCCCCATATTGTTAAGCAAACCTGTAAAACATCTAATAATCTGGTGAGGAAAAACCGACATAGTACATAAGGGGGAGGCAGTCACCGCTTTAGGTACTTGAAGGGTTTTATAGCTGAGGAGCAGGCCCTCCTCTTTTGAATCTTTAATCCCTCATGCCCATATTTTCTCTATCCCCTTCCCCCTCACCCATCCTTTCTCTTGAAATCTGTTTCTGGTTTCTTGTGTTCCCAGAATGCCAGTCCACACCTGCTGCCTTATTTTGTCACCACCAGATCTGTCCTGAGCCTCTTAGCAGCCAACTCCCTCCGCACTGCCTGGTATGGACATAAATGTTCACCTGCCTTAGGAATCAAATTAGGGTCTTTCCTCAGTCCTCCTCCCCACCCTCTCTTGCAGGCTGCAGTGCACTTTCATCCAGACATACTCTTCCACACGTTCCCCTCACCTTCAAGGTCCGCCCAGGGTCACTCTGTCCCTCCTCTACTCGCTCTTTCTGTGTCACAGCATTTATTTTAATCTTTCTTAAGTTGGTGGTTAACATGTCAGTCTCTTGGGTCCCAGATTACAAACTCCATGGAGACTAGAGGGCTTTTCAGTCACCTTCACTTCCCCACAGACTCCGGGGGAGCGCTTTGTATCTGGTGCACACTTATAAATGGTCTTTGAACAAATGATACCCTTTTACTGCACATGAGATGATGGAATTTGTCCTGGAAGAGATATATTTTTGCATAGAACAGCAAAGGATTTTTCAGAAATATTATCTGATTTCATGCACTACACTCATATTTGAGCTTCATACCCTGTAAGGAGGAAAGAGGAGCATCATATCTTCATTGGGCAGCTCAGGAAACCACAATTCAGAAAAGTTAAAACTTTGCACAACATCACAGAGCAACAAATAGAGGGGCAACAACTGGAACCCAGATCTCCTAATTCATAGTCTGGAACTCTTCTCCTACACACTCTGCCTCTGCAGGAATTGTGTAATAAGCCTCATTTGGTTATGGTAAGCTGTGTTTTAAATATTTCTTCCTTGTTTATTCGTATCTAGTATGTTATTAGCATTTCCACCTGTTGCATTAAAGTCTAACTCTGATTTTAGGTTCTCGAGGACAAGGATACACACACACACAATTAGGCAGTAACTATAAACTATAAAGTGGGTTTTCTAAGGTGTTTCTAAAAAATTTAAGCTGCAGTTTATTTAAGCACAAACCCTAAATACCCTCTATAGATGTCATTCTGCCTTCCAGTTAATGCTCGAAAATGCTGATACTAGGAAATCAGTGTGTGACGGCTTCCACAAGCCCCTCTCGATCTACTCTCCATCTTTTCCACCCTGACCTCTTCCCACTAGAGCGATATGGACTTTTTCCCACAGTCCCCTGGCCATATGGTTTCCACCTGGGTTCACTCAATGGGCTCTAACAGGAGATTGAGAGAAGTGAGGAGAAGGAAGTTTGGCTGTTTCTTCCTCTGACTCCCTCTCTGAAAAGCTGCCTCAGGCTGGTTGTGACTCACAAGTTTGTGGCTGGTACCAGGCAGCCCTCTTCATACAGCTCTCTCTGACCCTTTACATGCATATTCAGACCTAGGGGCGGTAACTAGAGTAAATCTCCCCAGAATGTGGCCATTAATTCTTTAATACCCCTACCATCAAGGAGGGGTTTGATACCCCCTCCCCTTGAAAGCAGGTGATCTCTATACTACCATGAACAATAAAACATGGCAGAAGTGATGCTGTTCCAGGTTCCAGACCCAAGCCTTAGGAGACTGGTACCTTCTACTTCCTGCCTCTTGGAACACATACTTTTCGTGCCCTTACTATTCAGCCAGCTCAGAAAGTCCAACAACCTGAGGTTGTAATGCTGTGAAGACGCCCAGGCTAGCCCTGTGGAAAGGCTGTATGGAAGGAGGCAAATAGGGAGAGAGAGAGATCCAGCCAGCCCCAAGCTGTTCAGTCTCCAGCTAGTGAGGCTCCACACATCACAGAGCAGAGATGAGCTGCTGTCCCCTCTGTGCCCCATCCAAATTCCTGTATGAGAGAGCTGTAAATAAACTAATAATCGATTGTTTTAAGGCACTAAGTTGGGGACAGTTTATTAAATAGCAATAGATGACGGAGACACCACACTCTTTTTAACTAGTCCACTTATTAGCCTTCCCTCCCCAGTTTGTGAGCCCTCTGTTCCTTCCGGGGCCCTAACTGACAGACATGCATGACAGTCATTAGGGTTGATAATCATATTCTAGACTTCTCTTCTTCCAAGAAAATGGTAGAACTGCACTTCCCCCTGAGCACAGCTGTGGCCTGGTGACTTGTTTTGCTTTAGAAGATGAAATGTGAACAGAAATGACATGTGTCACTTCCAGACAAAAGCTTGAAGATGCAGAAGAGGATATTCGCTATGTTTCTTCCCTCTGACATTACGACCCCTGATATTAATTCCAGATGGTGACAGTTCTACCAACTGAGCCTTGAGTGAGTACAGCATGAGGAAAAGCTACCTATAAATTGTTCATCTCACAACCCAAGAAGCGCATGCAGAGTGAACAAGAGATAAACATTATTTTGGCCCCCAGGGATTTAACGGTGTCTATGACTGCAGCATTATTGTCAGGACCAATAAAATAAGCTCCTTTGTCAAGCTAATCCTGACCAAAATTCCCCCATGCATGGGGATCCATTTGAACTCCTGAATACTCTGCACACCAGGACAGAGGTCTTTGTCTCTAAATTAAGCAAATGTTATATATATATATATATATATATCCATCTTTTTTACATCTACAATCAGAAAAACCATGGAAATCTGTCAACCATCATGATAGCCAGAGAAATGCACCTCACAGACCTCCTTCTGCAGGGAGTATTACTGACCAAGTGTACCTGCTACTAAACTCTGGAATGTTCTGTGCATTTTCTCTTGAGGCCACACTTCCCACAGGTTGCTCCCAGTCAGTGACCAAGTGTGGCGAGGATACTAAGGCAAGCCCATTCCTGGGAGATACTAATTACTGCCTAATTCTAACAGCCTTTCTCAGACACTTGCAGCTGGCCTTCTGTCCCCTCCCCTTCCTCCACTCTCCCAACCTTCCATCTCAATCCTATCTTCTTTCACATGGACATTTCCTCATATAAAATCCTTGCATATTTAATCCTATCTTGGCATTTGCTTCTCTGAGAACCCAAACAAATAGAATAATATCAATGAATATTCAGCCCTGGAAAATTTAATTTTGGCAAAGCAAACATATAAAGACAACAGAACTAGGTCTCGTTGGATATAGGCTGTCCCATTATTCTTAAGTTTTATACCAAGTGATATCCATATCTATGGTTAGATCTAATTCCTACATTATCTATATTAACAAGTATCATTTTCTTTAATAAGACTTCCACAAAGTAGGATTTTAACCAATCTCTAAAAACCCTTTCTAAAGGATTTTAATCAATTTCTTAAAATTTAACCTTTCCAAACATCTAAAATAGGGTTCTAATCCTTCATCCAAAACCCTGGAGACCATGTGTATATTGGAATTCAAAACTTTCAGAAAAGTAATGTGTATATCTTTACTTGACATAACATCCCCGAGAGGTCTGAGGCAACACCTTATAACCAAATATATTAATATGTCTTCCACAAAACACACAAACATTAACATATGTGAGTTAAAAGTAAATAGTCTTGAGATGGTTCAGGCAGCATCTGATTAGTTTAGCAAAGGTTAGGTTGTATGCCGATTTAACTGTAAGAAAATACGCAGTTTTCAGAGCTTTTTGAAGTTCAGGTTGTGGATAAGAAATTGTGGACCTGTGTGGCTGTACTACAGAAAATGGCACAGCCCTCTGGGGGAAAAGAGGAAATGCCTTTGTACTAACACAACAGAATAAGTGGCCACCCCACAGTGTGGAATGAAGAAAGCTCCTAAGAATTTGTGAAAACAACATGCAAAGGCAGATTATATCATATACATAAAGAATGGGGCGGGAAAAGGGGAGATGATCTTCACTTGCCAAGCACTCCCACTCCCCACATTTTACTAATCATAATCCTTTGTGATGACTTCATCTCTGGTTCAGAAATGTTGCAGAAATACTGTTCACGAGTATTAATTGTAATGTGGGAAAATATTTCAGGATAGATTTACATATATTATTATGAGTCAGAGAGAAGAGATTCACGCCTGTAAACTGCCTACACTGATGGGAACTAAAATGTTATGAATAAATTGGAGGCTGAGATAGTGCACAAGGAATGAGATCATTTCCCTGAGCATGCAGCCCCTGCATGTCTTTGCTTAGTAATCTTTCTGCGCATTATGTATCTTCTCAATAAAAGGAATCTGCAAAAAGTGCTCAGGGCTTATCCTGCACCTGGGAAGCCCACCTCTTGCAGCTTGTACTCTCAATCCATGTCTCATGTGATCATTTATGCAGTAGTGATACTCACCTATCAAGGCAGTGGGTACAGAGTATGAAAACTATGGACAAGAGTCTCCAATAGACCTGAGTCCAGATTTCTAAGTAACTCTCCCCACGTCAAAAGAGAGGACATACAGGAAATAGGATATGACTGCTCCCACTGGGAACTCCTCAAGGAATACCCAATTCTGGACTTCTTGGCTCACAGGCCTCTGAGTCTCTGCCCTCCCATTCATGAAAGGCTCCTTCCTTCATCAACCATACGGGGAGCCAAGGGCCACAGGAGAGGCTGTTCATCTTTCCCCACCCCTGCTCTCTTGTAACCCTGTTAATTCTAAATGATAAAAACACAAACAAATTTTTCAAAAAAGATGGAAAACAGAGAAAAATTAATTAAGGAGGAAAAAAATCTATCTCTGTTCTACCCAGTTGCTATATAGCCTGGGGAAAAATTGTTTGCAATAGATAAAAGCGATAAAAGCTAAGTAATCTTAATTAGGGCTTGGAAATTCAAATCTAATATAGGAACGTTCACTTTTCATTTTATATATTCAGCATTGACTTTTTTTTTTTACAGTAAGCATGTATTAATTTCATGGGTTTAAAAATCTCATATTTTAATTATGAGCATAATTGAGAATAATATCAGGTAATGTATGTCAAGTGCTGCATCAAATGTTCACTATTAATCTCTTGCAAACCACAGTCTGGAAGGAACTGAGAGCCAGCACTCTGCGGGCACTTTAACCAACGTTCCATTTGTGTGGAACCTCTTAAGTCTAAGGTACTATACTCAGTACTCAATCCCCAGAAAAGATGCATACCATAGAGACAGACATTAAATAAGCAATCCCACACGTAATGACTAAATTCCGCTTGTGGTAAGCATTCTGAAGGACAAGTGTAGAGTGACCAGTAAGATCTCCACAACAGCTCTCTGAGGTGGCTCTCATCTTAATTATGGATAAAGAGTTATTAGTTTGTAACAGTAAAGTATGCTAATTATAACATAAAATATCCTGAACAAATAGTAATTACAATAATTATCACTATTATAATAATGATGGGAAATTATTTTATGTCACTAGGTCAATGAGGTAAAGAATGGTAATAAATGAGGAAGAAAGCGTAATATGTAACAGAGTATACAGATTATCACTGCCAAGAATTTCTATAGTAGTGTTGCATCAGGAAGGAGAGAAAAATTCTTCCATGCAGAGACTTACAGGCACCCAATGCAAAGATACCCATCCTACTCCTGGAACAGTGAAATACTGACAAACAGGACAACCTAGAAACAAATACAAGGTTTGTATTTTCCAAATCTGTGCCCCGTATTTCCCAGAACACATCTAATTTTATAGACTTAGCCCCTTCGTGCTCATAAACCACTGAAATAACCTGGAAATCTCAGTATTTTATGCTTAGCCCACATCAAAGATTACCTCTAAAAATCCTAGACAGACCAAGTACTCTGTTTATTCTGGAAAATATGGTCACTGTGCTCATAAGGTCGGAGATGAACATCTTCCATCAAGACCTGCTGCTCTGAGCCAGAAACCCCATTAGCATGGACAACCAGGCTTCAAAGCTGCCATGGTCAGGTATTCTTGGATTCTATAAAATAAGAGCCCATAAAAATGGAAGTTCAGGATATAGAAAGGTGGGTAACTTCCTCAAAACAATACATGATAAGCTGCTCTTTGCTTCCCTTCCTCTCATAGGTGGTAACTCAAAAAGCTTGACAAAAAGCCTTTGAACTAAATACTGTATAAGTCTCTTTAATTAGCGAAGGAAAAACTCCTTGAAATTAGAATTCTAGGTCCGTGGGTGCCTCTTGACAGTTCACAATGGAAAAGATATCAGCTGATTTATTATACAAAATGAGAGAGTCATAAGGAATTCAGAGTGGTGCTAATGAGACAGCCAACCTTTGATAGGCCCTTAACTTGGCTTCACTTTAATTTTTGCTGTCACAAACTTGTTATAATAAAAAATTATGTTCTATTAAGGAGAAAGCAAATCCATGGCACTTATGCCACCACTGCCCTTCTCTGTGCCCACAGCAGACCTTGCATTCTGTGTGACAGACACAGCCTCAGAGGACAGCTCAGCACAAAGTTATGTAGCCCATGAACTGAAGCAGACACAAGAGTCAGAGTTTATTTGCCAATTGTCCTTCAGTCTCACAGCCCTACTTGACACTCACAATACTGTATTCTACGACACCAAATGAAGCCCATGAGGCTTCAGCTGAGGCCATTGTTAAAACCTGCTGTTTGATACTGCTAAAAATATGGATGGATTGAGAAGACAAATAAGGCTAAAGCCATCATCCAATCAGTCGCACCGTGTTTACCCTCCTTGGTTTCCATCAGTTGTACCACAAACACACAGCAGATTACACCAGACAGTCACTGACCTTATGGAGAGCAGGAGCCAAGACGGGCACCAAGAACCCATTGTAGATGTAACTGACGAGCTGGCGGCGAATCAAGGGGTGAGCCACCTAAGAGAGAGACATGCAGTCGTGAAAAAGACAAAGATTCAATCAGTCTTCAGGTCTTCTTAAAATCACACATTTCTGTGTATTTCCCAGATTCAGAAAAGAAATCCAAATTTGGGGCATTTATTTCATGGTTAAAGAGTTAAGTCAAACCTCACAGTGCCATGTTATCTTTTCAAATGCTTTACTCCAGGAAAAACAGCTTTGCTAAAATGAGAAGTTAAACTTGGTAATTTTAAAGTGACTGTTTGGGCTCGACACCCATAGCTCAGTGGTTAGGGCACCATCCACTTACACCTGGGCTGGCAGGTTCAAACCCAGCCTGGGCTTGCTAAAAACAACAAAGATGACTACAACAACAACAAAATAGCTGGGTGTTGTGGTGGGTGCCTGTAATCCCAGCTACTTGGAAGGCTGAAGCAAGAGAATTGCTTAAGCCCAAGAGTTTGAGGTTGCTGTGAGCTATGATGTCACAGCACTCTACTCAGGGCAATATAGTGAGACTCTGTCTCAAAATAATAATAATAAAGTGACTGTTTGGAAAAAATACAATAAACAGAAAGAATATGTAAGATCTATAAATTAAGATTAACAAACTGGAAAGTATCATTTTTGCCCCCTAACTTCTTTTAAATCACATCTCAACTTGTGACTAATTATTTTTAAAGAAGAGTATAAGTATCAAAATGAGCAATTAAATACATTTCTTTTGCTAACAGAATACATCTCATTTTGTAGATGTATTCTCTGATTATTCGTTTACATTGAGGAGGAAGGCATTTAAAAATTTTTTTCATTAAAAACCGATAATGTTAAAAAAACAGAAATTATCAGAGGTACATGTCATTTATTTGTCAAAATATATTTAGAATGGATAACCTTTTACTAATATCTTTTTTAAGTAACCTTTTCAGTAGTCCCCCTAAACAAAAAAAATCTTTAAAATATGTAGCATATGATTTCAATTTCAAAATGTAATATGAAATACATAATTTCTCTGCTCTTAACTATGCCTGTTAGTTTTATTTTGGAATGAAGCAAGAGAAGAAGAGGAGGGAGGATCAAACGATAAAGTAAAAAGCAATTTCTAGGGAAGTAAGACTAGATCTTTAAATTACTGATAATCTCTCCCTCTGTGTATACTTGGGGAGGAACAGTAGTTCTATCTTTCTTATTTCTACACACTTCTGCAAGAAAATGTTGATAGACTGCAATATTAAAGGAAAAAATAACTTAAAGTGTAATCTATTTATCTTATATATAAATAAAACTTCCTTTGACTTAGCAATAAAAATGAGATGGGAACTAAAGTAATTTACTTGTATTTTCTTCCCGAAGCTATTTCGTTATCCAGTAGATAAACAGATTATAACTAACATTTTTCATCCTGCAATCACCATAAAGAAAACTTGATTTCTTAATAAATCCAGCCTTAAGGTATTATTTGCGTTGTATAGAAGTAAAACATTTTTGATGAAAACCTACTACATCTTTAAATATATATTTTTTCATTGAAAACAGTAACAAGAAATCTAAAGGTAAAAATCTAATCAAGAAGCCAAATACACAAGAGTTCAGTGGTTTTTTCCCCCAAGCGGGCCAATTTCAAAGCAAATTTAATTTGTGTTGCTAAGAAGATGCTTAAGTTCTTCTAAATTCAATTGGGATAACAGTATTCTTTATGTAGGATGCACCATTAAGCAAAATAAAGTGTTTTTCTTTGTAGACTCCCAAGAAGTCCTTGAAGTAAAAGTGGTATAATATAAAGTAGTTAGAAACCTAAAAATATCTATTTAATGAGTTAGGCACTGAACTTATTTTTGATGGTTAAGTGGCTAATCAAAACAGAATTAACACTTTACAAAAAAAGATTTAAAAATTCTTTTTTTCCCCAATTTAAATTTCCCAGCAAAACCTACAATCTTTTTCCTTCATTCAGTGGGATTAAAACATCAATATTCTGTAAACATTTATTAAAAGAGTAAATGTCTATAAACTAATCCTTTGCAATGCTTGTGTTCTGAATGGAACCAGGACAAAGGGACCCTTGAGTGTGCTCTGGTACCTGTATGACTGCGTTGCAAAACTCCAGGGAGTTCATGAACTGGACGAGAGAAGGGAGTAGAAGCCAGTCGTCCTTCAGAAGGCAGTGCCACTCCTCGCCTTTCTCTTCTAGCTTTGTAGGCAGGGAAGAGTAGAGACCACTGAGCCCAGTTGCAAGAACCTATGTTCAGAAATAAAAATGCAGTGAACTCTTTTCCAAAGCTCTTAACCTGCAACTAATAGCTCACAGATAATATATCAATGCTGCCCCCATCCAAAGACAGAACTCTAAGTAACAAGGTACTAAAGAAGATATCAGATAGCTAGTAGGATTCAGCAGGAGGAAACAGTAGGGAAGAACCACTCCAGCTGAGGGACAATACCAAAGCCACTTGGCTAACACACACACACAGTTGATGAGGTAGCTCAACTCTTATGTGCTGGACACTACGCTGGCCTGGGGAGTGGGGGCCTGAAAAGGGTACACACAAAGATGAATAAAACGTAATTGCAGCCACAAGAAGTTCAGGAAAGGAACAAATTCAAAAACAATAGTCCAGGGCACTGATTGCAAACTCAGAGAGGGTCAATACCCCAGTCTACAGAAGAGTCCTAGACTGAGGTGACCCAGGACAGAAGGTCATAATGGTGGAAACCATCAGGAGCTTCATGAGAAAGATTCTTGCCAATTCCTTGCATGTTTAAGGTCCTGACTAGCAGGTGCATGTTTAGGAAGCACTTTCATGTATATTTCTCATCTGACCTTCACAAATAATAGCAATAAATTCCCCAATTTCCTAGAAAGAATTAGGGGATGTGGAAGCACTTAGATGTGATGACAAGAGTCCACACAGAGCTAAAGTCAGTCTACACTGAGGCATGAGTAATAGGAAAAGCAAGTAGAGAATAAATTTGAGCATCACATGGAAGGTGTGTATAAGCATGATCTAACCATGATATCTACAAGTCCAGCATTAATCCAAACCTTCCTCCCTTAGTGCTCTGTTCCTAAAATCAAACCAACAGCATTGGGCTTGGTAAGTGAGATTAGTGAGAACTCCAAACTGTCAAGTTATCCAACTTGGTCATTAAGACAATGGTGATGATACCTTTAATTGAGATAGAAATGTAGAAAAGAAACACATTTAACACTGAGTGCTTGCTGATTTTACCTTGTGGAAAGTTAGTAAGACCAGGGAAAACAGTGAATTTCACAGTCCTGGAAGCATCCCAGCTGAGAATAGATGCTAGCTAAGCTGCATCTCAGACATCCCGACTCAGAAGTTGTGCATAGGAAGGACAGGGATGGCACTGACTGCAGGCAAGGAGGTCAGCTACTGCCTACAGCACACACTGAGGGAATGATGGCCTCACACGGGACAGAAACGCTTATGAAAATATAATGAGTCAGGCCCAAAAAAGAAATAGCGACACACTCACTGATCTCACATCACAATGAGAGATGAACAGGCAATTATAATGATGTTAGAAATGCTCGGAATCCACAACAGAAAATATACGGAGCTGTGAGGGTACAAAAGCCTCAACCCAGACTTGAGGGCTCGGCGGCAGGAAATGTTTTCAGAAAAAGGGATGTCTAAGGTCCTGAAGAACTACAAGGAATCAGCCAGAAAAAGAGTGGTGGAAGGAAGAACATCCCAAGCAGAGGAAATAGCATGAACAAAAGCCCAAAGGAGAAGGAAATGGTGGTACCTCTAGGAACTAAGAGAAGTACAGCACTCTCAGAGCACAGCCCACAGGTGGACAGAGGCTGACAAGGTAAATAGGAACCAAGTCCTACAATGTTGGACAGGCCAGGATGAAGAGCTTCTCGAGCATCCGAATGGAGAGTCCAGCAGACAGATAGGTGGGGCTGATGCTTAGGAGAGAGCTGTGGGCCACAGATGGAGATCTGAAGCCAACTATATATAGATGATTCCTCGAGTATTACAAAGAGGAGGAAAGGCAAATTTAGACAGATAAGATGCAACCAAATAATCCACAGTGCCTGACGTCAGAAACAAAGTCAGAAAAAGAATAGGTATAGGTATTTTAAACTTGAAAAAAAATTACAGTGGCACCTCTCTACTTGACCACCTCCCTAAATTGACCATCTCCTTAAGCTGACCTAATTTTCACAGACTAGACATGCACCACATGTATATAACAGTACAGGAGACCTAGTTCCTTGTGGTAACTCCCTCTAATGTTGACCAGTTTGTAACAGTTCCTTGGGTGGTCAACTTACAGAGGTTCTGCTGTATCTACAGACCTAACGCTGCCTTTCCAGGCATCCCTCTGTGTAGCAACCATGCTTCTTGCATTTATTAGTTTATTGCCGATCTTCTCCATCTCACTTGGTCTGACTTGTTCACTCCAGTCACACTGGAGGTGTGAATGATTTATCCTGTCAAATATGTTGAGTTTCAGACACAGGAGTACTTACCATGAGTGACACAGCCAACTCAATGACAGTATAGGCCGGGGAGGTCTTAGCACAGAGAAACCAGATAAAGCCCCAGGAGGACACAGGAGGGGTGGGTGAGAAGGTGTAGGAGCCCACAGTGGTGTATAACGGGCAGAGAGAGAAACAAATTAACTATTTTGATTTATCTGGGGAAATCAAAAGATTATATATATTTCTCTGTTCTATTTCCTGGTAACCTTTATTCACTCATCATTCACTCACTAAAAGAAAAAAAAAAATTATTGAGCACTTACTCCAGGCCACGTGCTATGTTAAATATAGGAAATACAATAGTTAAGAAGAGAATACATTTATCTCTATTTCAAAATCAGGGCTTCTGTAGTCCCAAAGGAGAATGCCCCTTATTTAAAGTATTTAATTCCTTGTCAACATACCCAAACAAATCACTTTAATTCCCATTTTGAATGTGACCCAAATGAGTTGCCTGCTATAAATTAGAAACCTCTGGCAAAAGAGAACAGAGACCAAAAGTTCTCCTTGAAGAGAAATCTAATCTTGATGCCACATTTTTAAAATCAATTACATTTGCTAACTCATGCTAAATTAACCACAGAACAAAGGCTTTAATTCTGCATACTCCTGATTTCTTAACCACTTTGAGGCTTTGAAGATGAATTCATAAAGACAGGCTTAATTTGTCTGACTAAAAAGCTGGGAATAACTATTCAGTATATCAATATAATTATAGCAACATTAATTTTCAAATTACATACATCACTGACAGTAATTAAAAATAACACATACCTAATATTCGCTTTTTAAAATGAGTATCCTGGAAAAGGCATGGCTGAGATGGAAACAGAGGCTGCCCAGACAGAAGGATACTGCCTGTACAGAGGATACTCCTCTATGGAAGGATACGCCCTGTGCAAGCTGAACAGAGTCCTGCCATGTTCCTGCCACTCCAAGCTGTCTCTGGTATCTTCTTCAGAATGGCAGAAAAATCAGGGAAAAGATACTGTGCAGAATAAAGAGTACTGCGTAGTCTTAGGGACAAGATTCCAAATCTTTACTAATATTTGTATCCTTCCTTTAAGGAGTTCAGATTCATTCATCCACACTGCACATATTTCTGGAATGCAGATTGTGGGCCGGGCATATGCAAGGTTGGCACTGGGGAAAGAGCAGTGAACCACCTAGACCAGGTGAGACAGAGAAGACAGCCCGTAAACCAGGTAAGTGCAAGAAAGACAACCTACCCAAAGGCATATGGAGCATGCAGTGAGAACAGGGCAAGAGAAAAGGAGAGGCAACAAGTTTGTAGGTGATTTTTCCAGCTTTGAGAGTTTCATAGCACAATCTGTTTACTTTTGCATTTCATTTTTAACTTAAAAGTTAAATTATTAAAAATTGAAATATATATGTATTTAATAGCTAATTCAAAATAAAATGCCCATCTACTATTTCAGCCTTTTCATTGTAATATATATTTATTCCCACCACATTAAGTATTAACACAATATTTAAACATATCTTCTCCCAAGAGTCTCCTTAAAAGAAAGTAATCACTGTATAAAACCGTATGGATAACAACAGACAAAAAAAAGCAACAACCTCCCTGGCCACAGTAGAGCAAGGCACTTACTTGCTCAGACCATGGACTTTAATATCAGACTAATGTGGTTTTGAGCAGACTCTGTCATTGATAGGCAGTTATTAAAGTTGTCTTAGTTTCAGCCTTTTCACTGAGTTGTTGCAAGGACTAAAGAAATATTACACGTACCAAGATCAGCATGTTTTACACAGGGGAGGAAAGAAAAATGACATGCACGGAGCACAGAACATGTCAAGTAATGTTTAACTTTAAACATCTAATGATACCCAGTTAATTTTAGCAAACACAAAGATTTTTAGCAGATGGCTTTAGTTTGAAGCTCACAGCAAAACACCTGGTGGAGACTATTTGATGCAACCTGCCAAAACAAAATGCCTCATAAATTTTGGGTATGGGATGAATAACTCTCTACCCGCGGCTGTGTACCTAAAGGTCACTTGTTTTAATTTGCATTTCTTCATTTATGTACACACTGGTTTCTCCATTTGCCAATATGTAACAAATTGTACAGATTTAACCATCAATATTTGGTTTAAAAAAATCAAAAGAAGTGATAGGGTCATATAAACCCCAACCATTTGTCGGCACAAAATTATTCCCTAGAGTGTCCTCATTCTCCTTCTTGAGGAAGCACATCTTGAAATAAGAAGCAGCACAACCAGTGAGCTTTCTCTACCAACTATAACAATAAAGGTTTCTAAAAGTGGTCCAATTTCCTGAAAGAGTCATTACTCTTCCAACAGCCTGATGCTAACACACTTTGACAATCATACTAATTAGAGAAAGCTTTTTGTCAATTGTGGTCCTTAGCCGGATGGTTAATAGAGTATGCTTTTATCTTCAACATAAAGAGGCCTTTTTTTTTTAATTATGTTGTCAGATGTAATTATAGAAAACTGGGTACAAATGAGATTATGGGATCTATCCTGAGGGGCAACTTAACACAACGAAGCTCGAAGCTCGTGTTTCATTCTAGCAAATAAGGTCAGCTGGAGATGTTTTCCCTCCAATTTTAATGAACTGCACAGTATTTTAAAACACAGTATTATAAAAGCAACAGTTACTCAGTAAAATATGCTACGACAGAGTTAAGGGGAAGCCTAAACATTAAAACATACTCCACTCTTATCACCATATATTCAAATTTTTAATTATTAAAGATTACAAAACAGAATAGAAACCCACTGCTAAGACTTAACAGATTTTAACATTTTGTCATAATTCCTTCAGACTTTTTTTTTCAAAAAATAAAACATTACAAATCAAACCAAACCCTACTCCAATCTCATTACCATCTCTTCTCTTTCCTTTATCCCTGAAAGTAATCACAGTCTTCAACTGAGCATACATTAGTCCTGGGTTTATTTTTTTACTTTTACTTTTGGATATGTATATGTATTTAAACACACACACAGACACACATCAGCTCGGCACCCGTAGCATAGTGGTTATGGTACCAGCCACATGCACCAAGGCTGGAGGGTTCAAGCCCAGCTCCAGCCAGCTAACCAACAATGACAACTGTAACAACAAAAAAAATAGCCAGGCATCGTGGTGGGCACCTGTAGTCCCAGCTACTTGGGAAGCTGAGGCAAGAGAACCACTTAAGCCCCTGAGTTTGAGGTTGCTGTGAGCTGTGACGCCATAGCACTCCACTCTGGGGGACATAGTGAAACTCTGTCTCAAAAATAATTAATTAATTAATTAATTTAAAAAAACATTGTGCACACTAAGTTTCTGTGTTTTAAAATTTTATGTAAACTTTATGTATACTTTATGTAACCTTCTGCTACTTTCTTCTTGACTCAACATGTTTTCAGATTTATTGATGTTCCTTTATGTAGCTATATGATAATACATGTGATTCATTCATTCTGAATGCTGAATAGTATTCTATTGATTATGAATAATTTATACTTCATTTCATATATTTCTATTTTTCTCTTCTTCAAATCACTGTTCTACTGAACATCTTTCTTTATATATCTTTGTAAACGTGCCAGATATCTCTGGGCCAGAAATATAGAGATGAAATCCCAGAATCACATGGCATACAGATACTCAATTTTACTAAATATTACCATAATGCTCTCCTGAGTTATTATACCGATTTATATTCTCGAAAGTTCTTGGTTTTTTCATACTCTTGATAATACTTAGTGTTATCAGTAAGTACTGTTGTCTCCTTGTTTCACAAACAGTAGGATAACCTAACACATCTTAGAATGCTAACATGTCTTGTTGTAATATACTCAGTATACAGCATAACCTATAAAGTATTCCTGCCAAAAACACTGAACCTAAATTTAATTGAGCAGGTTGAGTTCCTCCAATTTGTAGGAACTATGGGTATAGGGACAACAACAACAAAAAAAAGCAATCATCCAGGATGTGGGGTATTCTATACGACAATAGCCTGGTCTCTTAAAAAGTCAATGTTATGGAGGAGAAAAGTAGCAGATTGTTATATATTAACAGAGAATAAAGAGACATGATAACTAGATACATACCTTGCATTGGACAATAGCTTAAGGGGAAAAAGCTATGAAAGCAATTTGGGGCATAAAAGGAGAAGTAGGTATAGATTATATTTAGAAATTACTATATAATTTTTGTAGATACACTAACAGAATTATGGTTATGTAGAAGAATGTCCCTAATTACAGAAGATACAGGCTAAAGTATTTGATGCTTGCAACTTCATTTCACATGAAACAGAAAAAAACAAATAAAAATTATAGATGATACACATACCAAAGAATGGCAAAATATTAACAAATTTTGAATCTGGGTGGTATGTACATGGTGTTCATTTTAATTTCCTAAATTTTCTGCATTTTAATTTTTATCATAATAAAAAAGGTATAAGGCAGTGCCTGTAGCTCAAAGGAGTAGGGCACTGGCCCCATATCCCAGAGGTGGCAGGTTCAAACCCAGCCTTGGCCAAAAACTGCAAAAAAAAAAAGTTTTATAATTTTCTCTATAAAGGCTTTTCATATCTTTGTTAGATTTATTTCAAAATACTTCATGATTGTGTTGCTTTTTAAAGTATTATTTTTTAAAATTGCCTTTTACATATTGATCAAGTGAACCACCTGAATATTTTGATGATCTGTTACAATGCCTGCTCTTCTTTAACAGTAGAACGACCAGGAACAATTCAAATAAGCCAAAATCCAAACCTTACACAGTCCCTCACACAAGTGCCTTTTATAAAGAGTTTGCTTTTTTAGAACAGTTTTAAGGTTCATGACAACACTGAGAGGAAGAGACAAAGATGCCTCACATACCCTGGCACCCGCAAATATGTAGCCTCTTGTTATCAATATCCCCCACCCAAGTGGCACATTTGTTAGAAATGATAAACTTACAGCGACTCATTACAGTCACCTCCAAACCATGGTTTACACTGGGGTTCACTCATGGAATTGTGCATTCTGAGTTGGGACAAGTATCACCCTTATCGTATCACACAGAGTAGTTTCACTGCCTTAAAAGTCCTCTGTGCTTTGCTTATTCATCCCTTCCTCTGCCCCAGATCTTGGAGAGAAAAAAAAAATATGATCCTGTTGCATAGTTGTGCCTTCTCCAGATTGTCTACAGTTGGAGTCCTACGACAGCCCTTTCTCGGCTTTTTTCACGTAGTAACGTTCATTTAGAGTTCTTCCATGTTCTTTTCATGACTTGATAGCTAATTTCTTTTTATCTGAATAATATTCCATTGTCTACATGTGCCATGATTTATTTATTCACCTACTGAAAGCCACCTTGGTTGCTTCCAAGTTTTGGCAATTATGAATAAAACTACTATAAACTATGTGCAGGTTTTGTGTGAATATAAGTTTATTTCAATTCCTTTTAATAAATACCAAGGAGTATAACTGCTAGATCACATATTAGGACTATGTTTAGTTTTATAAGAAACCGCCAAATTGTCTTCAATGTGGCTATACCATTTTTCATTCCCACCATTGCTCCATATCCTTGCCAGGATTTGGTGTTGTCAGTGTGACCTCTGCCCACTAAGTTCCTGCTGAAACCCGACCACCACCATCTCGTGTCCCTATGACAACCAAACACACCATAGCTAATGGTCTTTCTCTTGCCTAGAAACAAACTAATCAGTGAAACTAGCTATTCAGAGCCTTACCACATGCCATGATTCACTGGAGCAAAATCAACCTAAAACGGTAAAGATTTGGATATGCTCTCAAGATCTCTCAAGCTATGCTCTCATAAAAACTAAAATCATTCCCAATGCAATAATAATGAACAAAGAAATGGTAACATACCTAGCATCCTCTGTTGGGTGACAAGGAGCTGACACTATTCAGCCAAATAGTATCTCAACTTAGATCCCTCTGCTCCCTCCAAAAGATTTCCTCCAAACACCTTTCCATAAAAGGTGCCAGGAACAACTTGCTGAAAAAAGGGACCAGCACAAGAGAGGAAAAGAGAGTGGGTGGAAAACATGGTGAGGAGAAGAACTTACTGGACAAAAGTAGGTGTTCTCCACGATGTGGTGAGCCACCATGCTGTTCTCCGCAGAAAGAGACATGATGAACAGCAAAGCATCTCGGGCTTGCTGGCCCACTGTCCCCTCTCGGTGAATGAAGGGAATCAGAAGGGAGAAGATGAGGAAGTTGGCAGCCCCTTGGTCCTCACTAGTGTGGAAGAAGAGTTCCAGAATGGAGGGATCTTTGGCAAGGATGGAACAGAGTTGATTGAGTAGGACAACCAGCTTCCCCTCCACTACAGGGGTAGCTGTTCCTGAACAAGAGCTTAGCAACATCATCAGAGGCTTCAGAATGGGCTTGTGGTGCAACAGAGGCTGGTGCGACTGGGTGACCAACATCTCATACATCTTTAGCTGCTCAATTTTAGTCTCATCAGTAAATTCCCTTCTTAGGCTCCAAAGGAAGAGTTTCTCCATGATGTTCTCAGAGACCACAAATTCCAGGATTGGCCCCATTGCAGCGTCCTTGGCTTGTTCTTCGATCAGCAGGAAAAGCATGTGTTCTACATAATTCTGCACAGCACTGGCCTCATCTGGAGGGACAGACCCATATTTTGCCTGAGTGTTCTTCAAGGGGTCATGCTTCTCTAAGATTTTCACAACCTGTAACCAAATCAAATATCTGTCATCCATCTGATGTTTATCATAATTACAAAAACACACCACCATTGATTTTACCAAAACTTCACTGAAAGTGTAGGAGCCACTCCCCCACAAGATATATGGGAGCACTGTGTATGTGTATGTGTGTGTCTCTCTCATGGAAATAAAATGAAAGGGCTAAATTACGGAAAGAAGAGGTTCAAACATGTTCACTTATAATAGTTACAAGTTTCAGCAACTTAAATATCAAAGAAAATAGTATGGTTATATAAATTAAGCTACATGCATTCCTTATTTATTTTGAAGACTATTAACACAAAAAACTATAAATTATACATTAAATGAAAAAGCTACTTGTGTATGTTAGGTCCATAATTGTCAACTATGTTGAAAACAAGTATATGCAAAAAAACTCAAAAGAAACATGCAAAAATATAATTTTTGTGTTTAAAGTGATGACTTCTTAAATTTTTTCTAAACTGCCAATAATAACGTTGCTTTTTAATATTAAAATACATTAAATAAGCAAAAGGAAGCCTGACTACCACTGTTCTCCTACAAGCAAAATTTCAGCAAACACAGTTACTCATATGCCCTTGACAGAACAATATTCTTCCCTCCCCTATTTAGATGGGCACTTTCTTCAATCAAGGATGCAGCAATTGAAAAGATAAAAGGAAAGTGATGAACAAGAGACATAATGA
>NW_003852436.1:11358274-11378404 GCF_000181295.1 Otolemur garnettii | reverse complement strand
TTTTTTTTGGTTCTAAACTCTTGACCTCAAACAATCTGCCTGCCTCGACCTCCCAGAGTGCTAGGATTACAGGCATGATCCACCACACCCAGCCTTATCCTAAAATTTAAAAATGAAAAGTTTGAATGCTGCATTTCTTTCAGCTAAAAAAATTCGGATGTAACCAATTATAAAATAAATCTCTAAAGTTTGGAGTAATGGAAAAGTTTTGGGAACAGTAGTGATGATTGTGTATATTGTTAATGCCACTGAATTATAGACTTAAAAATGATTAAGACAGCCTATTTTGTCATGCAAATGTTACTATTAACAATTAATAACAAAGAATAAATAAATCCTTAAATAGCTTGTGTTTGTCTCCCTTACTACTTATGGCATTTGAATGTTTCCCATCTCTCTCTGCCCCTAAATACTTACTTCTACTTTGGGACTTGGAAATTAAAATAATTTTATATCTCAACTGTCATTTAACTTTAAGACATGGAATTTCTACAATAATAGCCACTTTACTCATTTTAAGTTTTACACATATAAAAATTTTTAAACATCCAAACACTGATAAATGACTTTGTCTTTGTTCCTTTTTGCCTTTCTGAATTGCATGAAATATGTGTGTCTTTTGCAGTACTTTACTAGTCCAGTTCTATGATGTGCTGTTACATGTTCTGTACAAGTATTATTTAGGTCACAGACTTTTTGCAAGTCATTAAGGAAGCTGGCAAATGTACATTGCTATGTCAGCATGTATGAGCAATGACAGAAATTATTTGTCAGGAGAAGGTCTATGTTTCTCCCCTGTCAGACACAGGACAAAAAAAAAAAGAACTTTGTAGACCAGACAAGTATATCCTTACAGAATGAATAGAGTCCCAAAGAATTTCAATCTCTATCAAGTGCTACATCACAAAGGGAAAAAAATCACCCCAACATCCTTGAGTTGACATTTTTAATGAGGAAAACCTTTGGTTAGCAAGAAGGGACATGGCTCACTGACGGTGGCCACAGTGAAGTCATCTACATACCCTCTTCCCTTTTGCTGCAGAAGGTGTGCCTGACTCCAACGTGTGCTCACTATCATATAACCTCCACCACGCCCTCCAGAATTTCTGGCAGATGTGACAACCCACTGTCAGAAGAAACACGAGGACCTGCCCTTCTTTTGGCCTTTGTTTTTCTCTGGACCCTGACAACATTTCACAGACTGCAACCACAGTACAACACAGGTCCAAAAAGTACCTCCACTTCAATAGTGTACATTCTCCAGTCCCAAGAGTCCCTAACTTCAAGGTTCTACATTCTAATTTGAAGAACAAATTAGGTACACACTTTATTGGTTCTAATTTCAAAGTTCACATATTGAGTTTACTTATGAGAGCTATCTGTACAGCTAGGCCCTGGGGTACAATTATACTTTTCATGTGTACTCAAACTCTCCAAACTATCTAAAACTGGGACTGTGTCTTATGCATTGATAGTGGCATGGCAAATCAGCTCCACATTTCTGGAAAACAATCTATCAATCTGTAACAGAAGCTATAAAATTGTTCCTGCCCTTTGACTCATTAATCTGACTTTTGGGGAAATTCTCCAAGGCAATAACCCTAAAACATTTGTTAAAAAGTGTTCATACCAATGATAATTTCCGATAATGAAAGATAAAAATCTTATTGACCCAAACAATCAAGAATAACAGAATTATAATCAAAATATGCTATATTACCATACAATATTATCAAAAATAAACACTGAGTGAATTATATCATTACACATAAATGTATGCACGAAATAATTTAAGTGAAAAAACAAATATACTGACAAATTATAGTTTTAAAAAATTATGACAAATTATGTCTCTCAAGAAATATAAATGAGATTTTAAGGTTATGTAGTTCCTTTTTCCTGTAAGTTGATGTAATTTTATAATACAAATAAAAATAAAGGTAGACAAAGTAATTTTGTACTAATGTCTAAAAAAAGGACCAAAACACTAAGTGAAAAAAAATTAATAATTGGGAATCTCCTAATCTGCAGAAATTCCTAAGCAATATATGTTTATAAATATGCATGTATATTTAATAACATGTACACGTACTTATTACATATACACAGTATGTATAAATGTATATGTGTAATGTATGGCAAAACTCTTCACATGATTACAAGTTACATTTTTCTCATTGATCTTCAAATGAGGTTATGATATGTTATAGTATATTATTATATTACTTACTCCAATGAATTGCTTTGCAAAGGAAAGGAGGGTTTTATGCTATGAAAAACCCTAAAAAGAGAACTGAGATTTGTACATAGATTGCAAACCACGAAGCACTTTACCCTTTTTATGGTTGTTCCTTTATACTACATTCTGAGTTAATGAACAGAGGCACATTAGACACATAAAGCCCCGTTCACTCATTCCCAGCCCTGGCCAGAGGTTTTACTGCATGGAAGATGGGTGTGTTACAACCAAGGCTTGTGAGTCATGGAATACACCACACTCAGGAAAGTGCTGATTATGCTGTTATTGCCACATGTCTTTAACCTCTCTCCTTAGGTTTCAGGACCCTCCCATCTACCTCCTTCCTTCTTCCTTCCAGGCAGACACACCCAAGACCTGTTTTACAAGGGCCTCCACAGGCCCACCCTTGAGACTTGTTCCTGCCCTGGCAGGGACTGCGTAAGAAGCTCCTTGGCTACAGCACAACTTGCACTGAAATGCCAAAGAAGTTCTATTCAGATGTCCCAGGTTTGCCATCCAAATGGTTCCATGGCTCTTTCCATTTCTGTAAAATGATTTCTGATGTGGCCCAGACTTTTTCTTATTTTTTTCCACTTGTTCCTTCTTCTTACACCACTGCCATCAAACTCACTGCCTGAGCCCCTGATTTCTGCATGCTGAAACTTACCAACTCTGGGCTATGATGCCATGATGCCAAGCTGCTCACAGTGGCTTCCCCAGGCCTGGCCTATCCCTGTGATTACCTATTATCTTATATTCTCACCCTTCCTCAAATTGCCCAATTAATGGGATGGGAGGGGTCCAAATAGGAAAGAGAATGAAAGCAAGTAAAATATACTTTGTAAACATTTCCATTACAAAAAAGTTCAATTTTTTTAGGCATAAAATATCATGTAATAAATCAATTAACACCTGATAAAGCCTATACTCATTAAGTAAACTAGTTGAGATCAGAAATAGCCAATTAAATGTTTTTCTGATCATAATCAGGCATTTGTTGATCTACAAATTTTACAAATACAGGCCGGTAGGTATACATGCAAAATATGAACCTGAATCACATGTAGATCTGCATGTAAATTATCACAATTCTAAAAAGAGACATACAAAAATTAACAGTATGAACAACCGTGTTCAAACAATCATAAAATCAAGATAGTTAAATTTAACCTAATTTCAAAGCCACTTGACCTATATATATGAGGATTACTGGCGCTAAATAAGATTAAGAAATAGCACACTTCTTTCATTAAGTAATATCAGACACTCCTGTCCTTATCCCAAATGATGGCCCCTATCTATCAATGATAATCGGCCTGAATTTCAAATAGTCACAAATTCTAAATAGGAAGCGCAAATGCTTTCAAAATGAAAGATATACATAAATCCCATAATTGCACCTCAAGGTAATAAATGATTACTCTCATGATAAGCCTAAGTGTGTGTTAAGAGATTACCTTCAGTCCCACTTAATACTGTTCTATGTCTTATGTACAAGAATTTATCAATAGGTGGTTACTTACGCTACTTTGGTTAGAATCTAGTTATTTCAAGAAAATCACATGGGTAAAACCCGTATTTCCAAATCTTTTGGAATGCTAATTTAAAATGGCATTGTGGAAAAATCAAGTTACTAAGCAACATTTTCCATCACATAGAAGGGCAGGATTGAGCTGCCTTAAGCCAAATTCCACTTAATGTACCAAATAACTACACAAATGTTAAGTTTCCATCCAGTCCTTGTATGTTACTTAACAGCTGTGTCTTTCAATTTGAGGTATTCTTTGCACATCTATCTCCACAGGGAGACCTTTACCAAGTCATTCATTTTTATCTTAACAGCTTTATAATACATGTGCACTCGCACCAGTTATTTAATATCAGCTCTAGCCCTGAGCTCCAGAGACTTGTCTAAATCTGGGATGAAACAAGATAAAGCAGGAGCTATGGAAAGGACTTAAGAGTAATGATCTACATAACAATATTCCAAAGAACACTAATTTCAACCACTAGTTTCAAATGTTTCACCAAGCACACAGTAGGAAAACTGCTAACATTTCAACATGCTTAACCATGTTAGAGTCTAACAGAAGCGTAAAGTTAATGCCTCAGCTCTCTTAAGAAGCACAGCACTTATTTAGTTTACTGTCTACTGACAAGTTTAGGGCTGCTTGTAAAACCAGGAAGAGAGATACAATTTTTTTTTTCTTTTTTTGAGACAGAGTCTACTCTGTCGCCCAGGCTAGTGTGCAGTGGTGTCATAGCTCACAGCAACCTCAAACTCTTGGGCTCAAGTGAGCCTCTTGTCTCAGCCTCCCATGTAGCTGGGACTATAGGCACCCACCACTATGCCAGCAATTTTTTTTGGTTTTTTTAGAGCCAGGGTCTCACTCTTGGTCAGGCTGGTCTTGAATTCCTGAGCTCAAGCAATCCATCTGCCTTGGCCTCCCAGAGTGCTGGGATTACAGGCGTGAGCCATAGCACCCAACTAATACAAATTTTTAAAATTAATCAGTGTTTTCTAATACCTCCAAATTTTTCATCTCTCGAAGTCTTATCTGAATTTGTCTCTGTCATTAAGTCCATTACAAGGTGCAGACCAAAAGCGTGAAGATGAACAGAGCAAGGGAATGAGATTCAAGAACAGTACGCCTGTCAAAGCCAGATACATCGTTCTTTTATATAGTCGGGCTACTCAGAGCTCCACACAAGATACTATACCTAAAGTATAGGATCTATTTTTCATTACTGTGGGAGGACATGTGACTCAACCAATCTAGATGGTTCTGTTTTTTCCCATTTCCACCTCCTCCAAGATAAAAAGGTTACTAACCCATTGTCTATTTCTCATCCATCACCATTACCCTCTTAGAGCTCCAACATTTTCTTAGTCTAAAAAATTATAAAACAGTTTATTTTTGGAGGCCATGAGTGGTAAGCAGCAGCTCTGGGTTATTAACAACTAACTAGAAGCAAATATAGGAATTTACATTTTTAACTGATTTGTTTTTCTCACTTTTTCTTTAAGAGACAGCCTCACTCTGTTACCCAGGCTAGAGTGCAGTGGCGCAATCATTACTCACTGTGAATTTAAACTGCTAAGTGATCCTCCCGCCTCAGCCTCCCGAGTAGCTGGACCATAGGTGAATGACAGTAGGCCATGCTAATTAATTTTTTATGTTTTTTAGAGATGGGGGTCCCTATGTTGCCCAGGTTGGTCTCAAACACTTAGCCTCAAGAGATCCTCCTACCTCTGCCTCACAAAAGCACTAGGATTACAAACATGAGCTACCACACCCAGTTAGTTCAATTAATTTTTTTTAAATCTTCTATTTTATTTTTTTTAAAACCTTCTCCTTTGTTCTCCTGGCTCTAAGAGCATACACCTTTTAGGATTTAATGCTTAAAAGGAACAGATAAGAGAATGAACACAGCAAGGTCTGTGCTGCTTCACAAAGTAGAACTGTGCCATTAAAAATGACTTTAGTAGTAGGGGACTTTAGTTCACATAGCAGTGGACAAACACTTTTTACTATTTTTATCCTCTCTTCCATTCAGAAAAAGCAAAGACACAAAGGCAAAAGATAAAAACAACAGTCTACTAGATAATAAACTCTTCTTAAAGACAACTACAAAAATTAAACAGGTAGAGAAATTCTTCCAAATCACTGAATGCAAATACAAATAACTTACTGATAGCAAATCATACAATGTTTTAAAGTCAGTGTTCGTTCAAAGCTGCTTCCTCAATTGCCTAGGTCTTCTCAAGTTGTATTTCATATTGCCTTCCTTTCAGTTCAACAGTTTATTGACCATCTACAACAGGCTACACTCTTTTGGGAACTGGGGATACAGATAAATTATAAATGCCGCTGATCTTGAAGAGCCTGATATGAAGTTGGGAGGTAGACACTATGCAATTTTAATAAAAGGCAGTTGATCTAGGCACAGTAGCACAGGCCTATAGTCCCAGCTACTTAGGAAGGATCCAGTGTGAGGATCGCTGGAGTTTAGGAGTCTGAGGCTGATATATAGTGATCACACCTGTGCATAGCCACCACCTTCCAGCCTGAGCAACATAGCAAAACCCTGCCTCCAAAAAAGTAATATTAATAACTAAATAAAGAGGTGCTTGGTGTACCAGTGAAAAAACACTCAGGGTGATACTGAAACATGGAGTTAGAGCATGAAAGAAGGCAGGGAAGGTTTCCTAGAGGAAAAGCTGACCCATACAAGGCTTTTAGAAAGAGAGGCATTTAACCAGTGGGAGGAATACTTCAAGTCTGAAAGAAGAATGGGGACCTCCAGCCCAGAGGCATAAAACAATCCAGAGGGACACTGCCTAAGGATGAGGCAACTTGGCATGTTTGGAGACTAAATGAGAGGCAGGAAGTAACAGAAGCCAGGACATAAAAAATGCTATGTGAAATCCTGGACTGCAGCTGGCCAGATGCCACAGAAAGGTCCAACTACAGGAATGACCTAGACAAATTTGGGTTTTAGATTCACTGCTCTGGCACCTTCAGGAGCAAGACAGCATCTGAGAAAGCAAGAGAAGTACAGGCCAGGGACTGCTTCCTAAATAGGATTCTTTAGCATTACTATTAGGAATGCAACTCTTCTCAAATGTCTACCCTAGAACTATTCTGGGGATGCCCTGAGATCACTGAATCCAGCAAACACTTGGGAAACTCAAGTGCACCACTGGGCCACTTAAGTTCTCTCCCCTGGCAACATCCACAAGTCAGTAACTGATTGGATGATGGTTGGTTATACAACTAACTACCCCTGATAGACTAAAAGGTATAAGTGGACAAGTAGATATTCTTCTTTATCTGTGTTTGCATTTTAACTACCATTTTGGAATAGAGGCTACTAATAAATGCTGGAAAAGAATCTGTCAAATACATGTTAATTATGTTGAATTTGTACTTGACTATCCTAACAAAGAATTGAGGATACCATAGGTTTTCTTGTCTTCGTTTTTCCTAAAATATAAAAAAGCATTGTACCAGAAAAGTAACAGGACGCTACACTAAATAAAATGTGGCCAGCCATCTACACCTTTTCTTACCAGCCTTAGAGGTTTTCTTAGGTTGCCTCGAGGGAACCAAGGGCCTGCAGTGACAGTAGTCACTGGAGTTTATGTCAAACTCATTTCTCAACCTTCTACAACCTCATCCACCCTCAGCCTCAACAACTCACAGCAGAGAGCTAATGTATGAAACTCCAAAACAATAAATGAACAGCACTCATCCTACCAACCGAAGGTCCCATTCTTTCCCTCACATTTGGCCCCACTACTCAGTCTTACCCTGATATTTTTTCCCTCCCTCTCCTTTTCTTCACCACACCAAAAAGCCAAATTGGGAGCCTTTGCTCCCAATATCCCCTCTCTAAAATGTTCTCTACCTCTCTGTCATCAAAATCTTTTTCCGACTCCCACCTAGATCCCGCGACCCAGGCAGCCCACAGCCAGCCACTCTGCCCTCCGGCTCCCCATCTGGCTCCTGCCACCTGTGGCCACAGCCAGTGACTCCCACCCAGCTCCTGCAACCTGGGGCCTGGAGCCAGCAAATCTGCCCTTCAGCTCCCCGCCAAGCTCCTGAGATTCACTGCCTGAGGCTGGTGACTCTGCCCTTCAGTCCCGTGCCTGGCTCCTGAAACTTGTGGCCCACCACCAGTGACTCCTGCCTAGATTCTGTAACCACTGAGAGGCCGCCTGCCCAGGTCAGTGACTCCACCCTCCAGCTTACCACCTGGCTCCTATGGCCAGAGGCTGGGGATCAGTAGCTCTGCCCTCCAGTTCCCGCCCTGCTTCTGCGGCATGAGGCTGGGGTCAGGGGCTCCTGTGACCCTTGCAGCTGGTAGCAACGCCCTCCAGCTCCCAGCCAGTTCCTGCTACCTACACAGCAGTACCCCAGACTGCTGGAACCACCCCCAACAGTGGCAGTGCAGCCTCTGACAGTAGTGGAGGCTCCACAGTCCCTCCTACTGGGGTCAAATTGAGCTGCCAGTGGACTCCACCCTGCCTAGATGTTGAAGACCTTTTGAACTCTCCCATCTGATGAATGTTTGTGTTGACCAGGATAATTGGTTTGGAACTCGTGACCTGGGCTGATCACCAAGGGACCCACCAAGGTTATACACTGGTTGTGTTGTTGTGGGAGTGTGGGATTCTCCCCTTCCACTTGTCAACTGTGGGAGGGGGTGAGGTATCTTAGTTGTTTATATATCTCCACAACTGAGATTTCAGCCCAAAACCACTGATTCACTAGGAAAGGACAGAGACTAGCCAAATACAGGTCATCGCCACGTAGCCCCACCACATCAAGCAGGTCCCCAGAGTTTCAGGATGTAGTTCTGAATGGGACCTTTATAAAGATCTAAGGGAAAAGCTACAATCACTAGTTCTAGTTCTTTGGTAAAGGGCTGGTTAATTACAACTCCAGGAGCCCTCAATTCAATTTCACCTTGTCAGCTTCTCTAGCCAAAGGGTGAAAAATGGTCATGGGGCGGAATCAATGGAAAAATTCTGGCAACATGAATAATCAGAGTAGGTCAACTCCCCCAAGAAATGACAAAGGAGACACAACAAAAGATCCATTCATAAACAAATGGCTAAGATGTCCGAAATTGAATTCAGAATTTGGATTGCAAATAAGATTAACAGAATGGAGGCAAAGATGGAATTAGAAATTCAAGGAGCAATTCAAAAGTTGTCTCAAGAATTCAATGAATTCAAAGACAAAATCACCAAAGATTTTGACACATTGAGGCAAGAACTGGCAGCCCTCAAAGATCTGAGAAATACAGTAGAATCCCTCAGTAACAGAACAGAGCAGCCAGAAGAAAGGATCTTGGACACTAAAGACAAAGCTTTTGAACACTCCCAAATGCTCAAAGAGGAAGAGAAGAGGAGAGCACAAAAGGATCCCTGAGAGAATTGTGGGACCACTCCAAAACAGCAAACATTCACCTCATAGGAATCCCTGAAGGAGAAGAGGATGGTCTGAAAGGCACACATACTCTACTCCAAGAGATGATTCAGGAGAACTTCCCAAGAATGGCAAGAGATGCTGAAATTCGGATAACAGTTTCAGAACCCCAGCATGACTCAACCCAGATAAAGCATCTTCTAGACACATTGTAATTAATTCCACCAAAGTTAATATGAAGGAGAGAATCCTGCAAGCAGCCAGACATAAGAAAATCATAACCTAATCATAACCTACAAGGGGAAGAACATTAGAATGACTATGACTTTATCTTTCTGCTAAAACTTTCCAAGCCAAAAGAGGATGTCTTCAACCTTCAATCTCCTAAAACAAAACAACTTTCAGCCCAAGATCCTGTATCCTCAATAAAATTGACCTTCATTTATGACAAAGAAGTTAAATACTTTAATTACAAACAAATGTTGAAGAAATTTGCCAATACCAAACCAGCTCTTCAGGATATCCTCAGACCCAGCTTCCATAATGACCAGCACAATGTTCTACCACCAAAGTAAACTCACTCTGAAATTCTTGACGAAAACCCAATTTCCACAGTGGTGAAAAAATTCAAAATGTCCACTGGACTTTCAAAAAACTTCACACCCAAAATACTACCAGGCTTATCAATACTCTCAATTAATGTGAACAGCTTAAACTGTCCTCTTAAGAGGCACAGGTTGGCTGACTGGATAAAAAAAAACTCAGGCCAGACATCTGCTACATACAAGAATCTCATCTTACCTTAAAGGATAAATATAGACTCAGGATGAAGGGATGGACATCTGTAATCCAGGCAAATAGAAATCAGAAAAAAGCAGGGGTGGCAATTTTATTTGCAGATACACTAGGCTTTAAACCAACAAAAGTAAGGTAACACAAGGATGGTCACTTCATACTTGTTAAGGGAAACACTCAACATGATGAGATGTCAATTATTAACATTAATGCACCCAAGCAGAATGCTCCTCAATTTATAAAGGAGACCCTAACAGACATGAGGAATTTAATATCTTCTAGCACCATGATAGTTGGAGATTTTAACACCCCTTTGGCAGTGTTGGATAGATCCTCCAAGAAGAAACCAAGCAAAGAAATTTTGGACTTAAATTTCACCATGTAACAATTGAATTTAATAGACAGCTACATAACATTTTATCCTAACAAAATGAATACACATTCTTCTCATTGGCCCATGGAACATCCTCCAAAATTGATCATATCTTAGGTCACAAGTCTAATCTCAGCAAATTTAAAAGTATAGAAATTATTCCGTGTATTTTCTTGGATCATCACGTAATAAAAGCTGAACTCATCAATAACAGGTATCTGCATAAGCATACAAAGACACGGAAACTAAAAACTTTATGCTGAATGATAGCTGGATCACAGATGAGATTAAGAAAGAAACTGTCAAATTTTTGGAACAAAACAATAATGAAGACACAAATTATCAGAACCTGTGGGATATTGCAAAGGCAGTCCTCAGAGGGAAATTTATAGCATTGCAAGTCTCCCTCAAGAGAATGGAAAGAGAGGAAGTCAGTAACTTAATGGGACATCTTAAGCAACTGTAAAAGGAAGAACATTCCAACCCCAAACCCAGCAGAAGAAAAGAAATAACTAAAATTAGAGACAAATTAAATGAAATCAAAAACAAAAGAATTATTCAAGAGATCAATGAATCAAATAGTTGGTGTTTTGAAAAACTCAACAAAACACCACACTGTACCCCATGATTGCATTGATGTACACAGCTATGATTTAAAAAAAAGAAAAGAAAAACTCAACAAAATTGATAAACCTTTAGCCAACCTAACCAAAAATAGAAAACTGAAGTCCATAATGTCATCATTCAGAAATGACAACGGCAAAATAACAACAGACACCTCAGAAATTAAAAAAATCCTTAATGAATACTACAAAAACTTTATTCTCAGAAACATGAAAATCTGGAACACACTGACCAATACTTAGAATCATGCCAACTTCCTAAACTTAATCATAAAGAACTGGAAATACTAAACAGACCTATATCAAGTACTGAAATAGAATCAACTATATAAAACTTCCCAAAAAAGAAGAGTCTGGGACCAGATGGCTTCACATCAGAATTCTACCAAATCTTTAAAGAGGAACTGGTATCTATATTACTTAACCGTTTCCAAAACATTGAAAAAAAAGGAATACTTCCTGACACATTCTATGAAGCAAATATCACCCCTGATCCCCAAACCAGGAAAAGACCCAACAAGAAAAAAAAAAATTATAGTTCAATATCTTTAAGGAACATACATGCAAAAATATTCAATAAGATCCTAGCAAACAGAATCCAGCAACACATCAAACAAATTATACACTATGACCAAGTGGATTTTATCCCAGGGTCTCAAGGTTGGTTCAATACATAAATCTATAGATATAATACACCACATAAACAAACTAAAAAACAAAAACCATATGATTCTCTCAATAGATGCAGAAAAAACTTTTCACAATATCCAGCATCCTTTCATGTTCAGAACACTTAAGAAAATGGGGGGACTTTTCTTAAACTAATAGAGGCCATCTACAACAAATCCACAGCCAATATCATATTGAATGGTATAAAACTGAAAACACTTCCACTCAGATCAGGAACCAGGAAAGGTTGCCCATTGTTTCCACCGCTTTTTAACATTATAATGGAAGTCTTAGCCATTGCCATCAGGCAAGAGAAGGTGATCAAGGGTATCCAAACAGGATCAAGGATCCAAACTTTCACTCTGCACAGATGACGTGACTGTGTATCTGGAAAACCCCAGGGACTCAACCACAAAACTCTTAGAAATGATCAAGGAATACAGTAACATCTCAGGATACAAAACCAGTACTCACAAATCAGTAGCTTTTATATATATCAATAACAGTCAAGCTGAAAAAAAAATAGTCAAGGACTCTATTCCCTTTACAGTTGTGCCAAAGAAGATGAAACATTTGGGAATTTACCTAATAAAGGATGTGAAATATCTCTATAAAGAGAATTATGAAACTCTGAGAAAAGAAATAGCTGGAAATGTTAACAAATGGAAAAACATACTATGCTCGTGGCTGGGAAGAATCAACATTGTAAAAATGTCCATACTACCCAAAGCAATGTACAATTTCAATGTAATCCCTGTTAAAGTACCACTGCCATGCTTTAAAGACTTCGAAAAAGTCTATAAAGACTATATTATACACCTATACTACATACCTATACTACAAACTATACTATACAACTATACCTTAAATCTATACTGATCACAACAGCATGGTATTGGCAAAAAATAGAGAGGTAGATGTATGGAACAGAATTGAGAACCAAGAGATGAACCCAGACACTTATCATCATTTGATCTTTGATAAGCCTATCAAAAATATAAATTGGGGGAAAGAATCCCTATTTAACAAATGGTGCTGGGAGAATTGGCTGGTGACTTGTACAAGACTGAAACTAGACCCACACCTTTCACCATTAAGAAACATTGACTCTCACTGGATAAAAGATTTAAACTTAAGACATGAAACTATAAAGATTCTTGGAGAGTGTAGGAGAAACAATGGAAGAAATTAGCCTGGGAGAATACTTTCTGAGGATGACCCCCGGGCAACTGAAGTAACACCAAAAATACATTACTGGGATCTCATAAAACTAAAAAGCTTCTGCACAGCTACAAACACAGTAAGTAAAGAAAGCAGACAGCCCTCAGAATGGGAGAGGATATTTGCAGGCTATGCTTCTGACAAAGGTTTAATAACCAGAATCCACAGAGAACTCAAACTTATTAATAAGAAAAGAACAAGTAATCCCATTTCTTTGTGGGTAAAGGACTTGAACAGAAGCTTCTCTGAAGAAGATAGGCACATGGCCTACAGATACATGAAAAAATGCTCATCATCTGTAATCATCAGAGACATGCAAATCAAAACCACTTTGAGATATCATCTAATTCCCGTAAGAGTGGCTCACATAACAAAATCCTAAAACTACAGATGTTGGTGTGGATGTGGAGAAAAGGGAATACTTCTGCACTGCTGGTGGGAGTGCAAGCTAATACCTCTCTTTTGGAAAGAAGTACGGAGAATACTCAGGGATCTAAAAGTAGACCTGCCATTTGATCCTGCAATTCCTCTACTAAGTGTATATCCAAAAGACCAAAAATCACTTGGCAACAAAGATATTTGCACCAGATTGTTCACTGCATCTCAATTCATAATAGCCAAGTCATGGAAGAAGCCCAAGTACCCATTGACCCATGAATGGATTAATAAATTGTGATATATGTAGACCATGGAATATTATGCAGCCTTAAAAAAAGATGGAGCCTTTGCCTCTTTTACGTTTACATGGATGGAACTGGAACATATCCTACTTAGTAAAGTATCTCAATAATGGAAGAAAAAATATCCAATGTACTATTATGAAACCAATTTACAATCACTCACACTTTCATATGAAGAATAGATCACAACTATGGCCCAAGAAGAAGGAGGCAGAGGATGGGAGGAGAGGGGGGAGATCAGATTGAGGGAGGGTGAATGGTGGGATCACACCTATGGTGCATAATGCAAGGGTACATGTCAGATCTATTAGTATAGAGTATAAATGTCTTAACACAATAACTAAGCACACAAAATGAGGGATATATACCATGTTTCCCTCAAAATAAGACACTATCTTATATTTATTTTTTATTAAGAAGACACACTAGGGCTAATTTTCAGGGGATGTCTTATTTTTATTAAGTATAATACAACAATCTACATTTATTCAAATACAGTTAAGTCATCTTCTTCTGGAACCTGATGGGGGAGTCAACCTTGTTGGTGGGGCTGGTGCTAGTGATGCGTGAACTCCTTTCCCCTAGCTGTTTGCGCATGCACAATAGGATGCCTGCAACGGCAGTTACCACAAGCGCACCTGCCCAAGTGTGAACAGCTGGGAGAAAGGAGCTGTAGCAGATAAAAGGTCTTCCATTATTCCTTACCGCTCTGCCCCAAAATGCAGATACAGCATAGCCACACCCATCACTAGGTCTTATTATTGGGGTAGGGCTTATATTTAACAAATGCATAGAAATCTTGCTAGGGCTTATTTTTTGGGTAGGTCTTATTTTCAGGGAAACACAGTATTAACCAGTGTGATGTAAGCATTCCTAATTCTATATGAAATAGCACATTGTACCCCATAAATGCATTCATGTATACATAATCTAAGTGTTTATCATTTAATAAAAAATAAATTTAAAAAGCCTTCTTTTTCCACAGGCAAGCTAGCACAACCTCACTTTCTCCTTTTTCCAGGCCATTTCTAGCCATAATCTCCCTTATCTTGATTACTTTGTAATTCACTTTGTAATAACGTATAATGCTTTGTCATCTATATGAGCTTATATAGTCTTTGAAAGCCCAGACTGAAGTTTATACATTCTTTCTTTTTTGGATATAGACTCTCACTCTGCCACTGTGGGCTGAGGGCCACAGTGTTGTCATAGCTCACAGGGACCTCAAACTCTTGGGATCAAGTGATCCATCCTCCTGCCTTAGCCTCCCTAGTAGATAGGACCTCAGACACCTGACACAATGCCCAGTTTTTCTATTTTTAGTAGATACAGGGGTCTCACTCTTGCTCAGGCTGGTCTCGAACTCCTGAGCTCAAGAAATCTACCCTCCTTGGCCTCCCAGAGTGCTAAGATTATAGGCATGAGTCACTGCACATCCAGCTTGGCGTATATATTCTTAAGTCTCATCTGTGACATCTATAGTGACATAGCTGAAATGTGGGCTCAGTAAATCTCAGCTGATTTAATTTCTTCAACCAGTGTTTTCATTCATAAAAGTAAGAGAAAGGCCCTCAAGAGCTTCTGTAGACAGGCTGAGGGCATTGTCCAGATTTATTCAATAGGAAAAGTCAGTCTGAAAAGTTAAAAGAAAAAAACCTGCCCAAAGTTAAAGAAATGATTGACCCAACAATAAAACCAAGAGTGTCCTCACTTTACAAAAGGAATGTTTAATGACAGAGCACCATTCCCTCTGACAAAGTTATCCCTACCATCAACTCAATCATTTTTCTGCATTAAAAGGACAATGTTATGTTTCTATACTATGCTTCAGATCACCCAAAACGTCTGATAATGCTGAAGTCATTTGTATTCATTACAGAAATGAATAATATGATTCAGGGACCAATACTCACTCTTGCAATAATGTGAAAGAATACTGACACGCTCCCGAATTAGGACATACTAACAGCACTCCTATTGCTTTGGAGAATGCTTGTCTAGGACAGAATCTGATAAGGCAGATGACTCACTTACATATAATCAAGAAGCTGATAATATATCATGTCTTTGGAAAGTAGTACAGAATACTAAATGGATCATACCACAGTTACCCCAGCAGAAATGATTATAATCAAAGCTATTATACACAAATAAATAAAGAAAATGGGGCCAACTGTCTTGGCACCTGTAGCACAGAGGCTAGGGCGCCAGCCACATACACTGGAGCTGGCAGGTTTGAATCCAGCTTGGGCCTGCCAAACAACAATAACTACAACCAAAAAATAGCAGGACGTTATGGCGGGTACCTGTAGTCCCAGCTACTAGGGACTTAATTGCTTAAGCCCAAGAGTTTGAGGTTGCTGTGAGCTGTGACACCATGGCACTCTACCCAGGGTGACATAGTGAGACTCTGTCTCAAAAAGAAAAAAGAAAGAAAATGGGGCCAAGAGCAAAGATTACATATTTGAATGATTAACTTTATCAGGTAAATGAAATGACTAGAGCTGAAAATGTTCTCAATTCAAGACAGCTGATTATGTACTGATAGTTTTTAAAAATGAGCACAAATAGTTAAATTGAAAACATACATGTGCTAATATACAAATGTTATATACATTATAAACACAAAATAGAAATTTTTAAAAGATAAAGATAGAAACAAGTCTTCTAAAATATTCTTCCCACACCCAGTGGATGACTGGGCTTATCCCCGAGAGTATCACCCCACATTAGTGCCACTGCTTTAAAATTTCTAATTATCTGGAAAAATCTTAAATTACTTTTTTCCCTTTACTTAAATAGATGTGTCCTTATTGTCCATAGCAAAAACTATAATAGTAGCAAAATTCTAATAGTAAAAAGTCACAGAATGAGAAATGCACAAAAAATCTTGGAAACTTTACACTGGATTGTGACAAGAAGCTATAAGGTATAAATGATCCAGAAGCAGAATTGATTTTGTTCATTTTTGATCTAAACTGTGTCCCCTATCATGCTGTGATTTACAGGCTCAGTGCTTTAACCCATTTGCTGCTTCCAGCCACAGGAAGGAACTGGGTAGTCATTACAGAACTGTCACATAAATAGCCACTTACCAGCTCACCTGGGGAATGCAACATTAGACACGTAGTAGAGAATGCCAATTTTGTTTATTTTACTACTTAGAAACTCCCTAAGGAAAGGGGCGGGCTGGTAAATTTATGAACATTCAACCTTTAATTATCCACACCAGCAGATTAGAGAAGACTTGCAGAAATCAAAATAACTTTTATAATCAGCTTTGTAATGAAAAAGACATATATTTAGACATAGTCGGGCATCTCCTTTTCTTAATTATATAAGGATTACCAGTGCAAGATGGCAGACCACAGAGGTCAAATACACGGGCTTTGAAGGCAAGGTATCAAGCCTGAAAACCAGCTTGGTAACTCCCTAGTTGTATTACCTTAAGCAAGTTATTTAACCTTGCTAATTTTCTATTACATCATTTGTAAAATGAGGCGGCTAATATAATACTAGCTACCTCACAGGTACGTGGAAAAGCTTAAATGATATAAGGTACTTGAAGTACTCAGTACATACTTGGTAAATGTTTAATAAATGTATATTTTAGTATTATTAGAGTTTAAGGACTGGATGAAAATCAGCAGGGAGAGAGAGAGAGAGAGGATGTAATTAACAGTCAAGTATATTGTAAAGTGATGTAAACGTCACGTTAAGGAATAACTGCTGTTCTTCTAAAAATATCTGAGGAGCGCACATGTTCTCTAACTGCTTTTGTGAAAACTCATGGTATTTTCAGGCATTTCTAGATACCTACTCTAGGAAAGCAAGAAGAGAAAGTTCTGGAAGGGCTTCCTCTCTAAGTTTCTAGAAACCTAGTTATGCTGATTCAGTGTGATGGAGGCCCCCCCTCCGGGCTACCAAGACCAGCAGAGAAAGGGGAATTCATACTTTACCTGTGCCCAGTGGTTTCTGAATACAATCATGCATGTTTCTGGATCAACGCCTTGCAGGCTCACAGCCTGCTGGAGTTTGCTTTCTGTCGAAACCGATGACATCATAAACCTTCACAAATCAATGCTTCTAAGTCATGTTTCATTAAAATTTGGTAAGCAGTCACTAATTTTCAACTGTCATATTAAAAATATAACTTCTTTATGTTTCATTGTCACCTTTCAAAACCTGTAATGACAACAACAAAAAATGGGCTTCGTTATGTTCATATATTAAATAGGAAACTATTAAATTTATTTATTTTTATTGACTGGTAACGAAACTATTAAATTTAAATCAAAACAAAAAAACATTGTTGAACTCTAATGTATAAAACTATCTGTAACAGACATTTGGCTGGCATTCACCCTTCTTTAGGATGACATCCCATTCTCTCCCTCCCCCCCGCCACCTTCCCTTCTCTCATTCCCTGCCCTCTAGTCTCTTCTTTCTTTCCTCCCCCCGACTCTCTTCCCTTTCTCTAATAAAAAATAAACCTATACTTTTATATGCTAAAAAAACAGACATTTATATTCAATCTGAAGGCTTTCCTATTTTCTTACACCTTGAAACTAAAAATATACAAAGTAATGATGCTACCCTAAGCTATATGCATAAATTAAACCGTTACTGAATTTCTTCTCTCTACAACCACAACCCCTCTGAAATTACTATTTAAAATTACTCATCTCATTTTTATAATCAAACAAAAAACTGCAATACCAATTTTATAGAGTTTAAAAACACCTAGTAACAGAAAAAACTTTTTTTTTTGAGACAGAGTATCACTTAGTTGCCCTGGGTTGAGTGCCATGGCATTATAGCTCACAGCAATCTCAAACTCTTAGGTTCAAGGGATCCTTTTGCTTCAGCCTCCCAAGTTGCTGGGACTACAAGCACCCACCACACCACCAGGCTAGTTTTAGACACAGGGTCTTGCTCTTGCTCATGCTCAGGCTGATCTTGAACATCTGAGCTCAGGCAATCCACCCACCTCAGCCTCCCAGAGTGCTAGGATTACAGGCATGAGCCACCATGCCCAGTCTAACAGGAAAACCTTAATAGCAATGAAAAAAAATGGCCTGATGGAAGTTGAGGAAATTATAAACCAGCACCCAGATTCCTGGATCTACTACGATTACATTTTTAATCAATGACTGTCAGAATGGAATTAAAAGCATTCTTAGTCATTCTTTAGCTATAAATTAAGGTTTCTACCTTTTCTGAAAAATAATAGAATTACAAATCAGAGATAGAAATGATCCATCAAAAACAAGACAGTGCTGACTAGGTGTGAGTAGAAGGCGGCATACTTACAAACGAAAGATGAATTGTGTGGGTAGAATGAGAAAGTCCTGACTACAACGGGGGGGGGGAGTACTGAGGTCAAAGAACATACACTGAAAATAATTCAGTCATGGTCACTAACTCTCCGACAAATGCAGTAGACGGCAGTATTACCTCACCAGTTTTATCAGCCCATAAAAGGACTGGGTGCAGTTCAAGATGTTATTTTTTTTTAGTAAAAAGATCAGAGAAAAGTAATCGCAATTATTAGAGTTATACAAAACCAAATCCATAATAAAAGTCTGCAGTCTTGTAGTACCAGAAGAAAAAAAGGGGGAGACCTATTTTCAACTAAGTAGTATGAACAGCATTACAAGGAGAACACTGATCAACAGTTCCTCTCTACAAACAGTAAAATGTGAAAAATGGGGCTTCCACTTATACTTGAGGATTAAGTTTTTTGAGTTTTTTGTTTTTTGGGGTTTTTTTGAGACAGAATCTCAAGCTGTCACCCTAAGTAAAGTGCCATGGCGTCACAGCTCACAGCAACCTCAAACTCTCAGGCTGAAGTGATTCTCTTGCCTCAGTCTCCCAAGTAGCTGGAACTACAGGCGCCTGCCACAATGCCTAGCTATTTTTGTTGTTGTTGTTGCAGTTGTCATTAGCAGGCCTGGGCCAGGTTCAAACTTGCCAGTGTACATGCCAGCGCCCTACCCACTGAGCTATGGGTGCCACCCAAGGATTAAGTTCTCTGTGGGGAGCAGGATTAAACACTGGGAAATAGTTAAGAAATACAAAAAACTAGTAATTCTGTCGGTGGGGAGGAGGGACTATTCAACATTAAAAGATCTTCACAAAGATTTTTAGGATATGAGAACAGAAAACTTGAAAGAATTAATAATTGTGAGCAAAGAAGCATTTTTTAAAGGAGAATATGAGGTTACAATATAAAGGAAGGACAGCCTATTATAAGAAAAACTACACAAATCACATACTTGAGGAAAAACAGCCTGTATATATCTTCTATAACCATACTTTATTATTAAAATTGAATTCCCAACCTAAAATCCCTAGTAATACAAATTTCATATTTTCTTTTCTTTTTTTTTTTCTATTTATTGTTGGGGATTCATTGAGTGTACAAGAAACCAGGTTTCACTGATTGCATCTGTTAGGTAAAGTCCCTCTTACAATTGCGTCTTGCTCCCAAAAGGTGTGGCATACACCAAGACCCACCCCCGCTCCCTCCTTCCCTCTCTCTGCTATTCCCTTCCCCACTCCTCCCTCCTTCTTCCTCTCTCTACTCACC
>NW_003852436.1:11355097-11357606 GCF_000181295.1 Otolemur garnettii | reverse complement strand
GGGGGACAGCTTGAGGCTCCTGTCTCAAAAAAAAAAAAAAAAAAAAAAAGAGATAAAGCACAGTTGGGAATCAACTTCTTCCTCATCCTATAACTATACAGGCCTTTTATTCAGATGATGTAGTGTTAACAATGAGAAAAATCAAAGTGTTTGCAGTTTATTCCAGGGGATGAAGACTACAGAACTCCTTCAAATTCCTTCCTTCAAATTCTAAGACTCTTATTCAAAAGGAAAATATAGGGTGTACCGAAAGTTGCCATACATAGGGAAAATGGGAAATTGTAGCTAAATATACCTTTATTTACACTACGTATGGTGACTGTAGGGGCAATTTTTCAGATAACCCGTATTATATATCATGCCAATGGTTTCTAAATAAAAAACAAAAACATAACAATGCTCTTAAAGTCAGTCCTCGAAGGGAATCTACATGGAACCTTTTCAGAGTTGCCAGAATGCAGTACAGACAGGATAGGTACCTTGGCCAATGTCAGGAACCTACAAGTCAGTTTGATGGAAACAGAATGTAAGTTTCTGCATCCCCAGCTTGGTGTTCTTTCTAGGAAACTATATTTTCCTTTCTGCTGGCTATAATCCCTATTCTCATAAGGAATCTGCATCTTTCCCAGGAAAAGTACATCTCATTTGGTTTATGCTTATCCAATCCTACTTTTCAGACAGATGCCTAAAGAATCAAAATGTGTCTTAAATGCAGAAACTACAACATGTAAAGAAAACTAGAGAGAGAGAGGAGATAGACAAGTCCAATAAGCTAAGTGTAAGAAGGAAAAAACCATACCAGAAGATCCTAACACACCCAGACACCAAAGAGTTGGATATTTCCATTCCCAAGTCAGAGTATTAAAATACTAACATGCCCCCAAGGCAATGTAAAACTGAAAAAGACAGGTCCGTACTTATAAGAAATGTATAAGGACATATTTCCTTAAGCCAAGATTTTCAGTACATTGTCTGTGTTTTCCTATTATCAGCCTTCACTTTTTTCCTTTTCTGCAGCCATTCCAAAATCTTTATTAAATGCTCAGGTCACAGCTAAGTGAAGAACAAAGGGCACAATGAAGCAGAAGCGGTAAGTAGGTCAAGAGGCTGCAGTCACTAGGTATGCCTGTGTCATGATACGGCATTGTCAGACATTTCCCCTTCCTTGCCCTCTGCTCTCTTCAGGCTAAGGTATGTGAAGCTGGCGATGTTTACAGCAAAGCTTGCCACTCTGGCAGACATCCAGCGTGTTCTTCCCATAAACACACACATGCACATCAACTCAATTTCATGCCTATGAAAGAACTCTATAAACCATTTAGACCCCAAGTGATTTTTTCCCTTCTTCAAACAAACCACCACCACCAAAAAATGTTCAAAGAACTCTGCTTGCAACATTAATTGCATGTGGGTTTGTAGCATGATTCTTGAGTTTTTTGCACGGGGAGTGGGCAAAGAAGAGTTGAGCTGTCAAAACACGTGTAAAACAGCCTAATACTTCACACAAATTCTACACGCAAAGCAAACTATATTATCTCCAAAGGCACACCTATATCTCAATAATATTATACTTTAAAAATCTTCCATCAATGAGGAAATACAATCTATTAAATGTTGCTGGAGACAAGAATAACTGGTCTAAGGATCATATGCATCTACATTTACTCTTTTTTTAAAGATCTATCTTTTAGTATGAAAACATACAAGCATATGCTTCCATATCTCAGAATTATAAGACATATCATATATTCATGAAAGCTTAGATTCTAGTCACATAAATCAAACCTCTTTTTCAATGTAAAACTTTCCTCAACCTCATTCCCAGACAGACATTTCATCTAATTTCAGACTCTTCAGAAAGGTAAAATACTTAGAAAAGCTCTAAGTGTATCAAAATCCCATTTTTTTCCTAAACTACCAATAACTATAATATTGATATATCTTTCTTTCAATATTGGACTATAAACATTTTGCACTTAGTTATGTTATGTTACATATTATTTCATATCATCCTTCAATTCTTTTATTTAAGCATAATATCTTCTAATAATGAATTTTTCAAAAAATCCTTAAGAGAAAGATATAAGATAGTCACCTTCAAGGGAGAGACAGCCAAAGGAACATTGTTATTAAGAAAAAAGTGATCATATTTGCAGGCCTAATGGAAAAGAATCAATGAACCTGAGAATATGAAGATACAAGAAAAAGAATTTTAATGAAGCAAAAGGAGAAGAAAGGTGAGGTCAAGAACACCGGTAGGATAGCCCAAGAGAGAAAAGGGAAGCAATGCCTAGTCTTTCTTTTTTTTTTTGGCCAGGGCTGGGTTTGAACCCGCCACCTCCAGCATGAGTTGGCACCTACTCCTTAGTGAGTTACCAAATCAAAAATAATATGGTTTCTGGGCAGCACCTATGGCTCAAAGGAGTAGGGCGCTGGCCCCATATGCCAGAGGTGGCAGGTTCAAACCCAGCTCTAGCCAAAAAAAACTGCAAAAATAATAATAATAATA
>NW_003852436.1:11324584-11354573 GCF_000181295.1 Otolemur garnettii | reverse complement strand
AAACTAAATCATTCATTAATTATTGGGAATAAAGGACGCCTAAATAACAATAACGGGTCCCACAAACAAGAGGTGGCGAGTTCAAACCCAGCCCCCGCCAAAAACTGCATAAAAAAAGGGGGGGGGGGGGGAGGCTTATTTGGAACCCTGCTTAGGTAGGCAGTTAGGACTAAATTATGATTTCTTTGGTCTCCTCTAACCAAAGAAGAGTCATTATTGTATGTACTTTATCCCAACTATTGCGTAAGTGGGGGGGGGGTAATCAAATAATCATTAAAGGAGGATAATGGCTCTTGTACAAAATCTTTGGAATAATTCTAGTTACAAATGGGATTGCATCTACACTCTTTTTATTACTAGAGCACACTTCACTTAAGGAACTCACAACATAGAAATCAACCATATCAAATATAATTCCGTGGCTGAGGGTTTTTTCCTTTCCTGAGCAACTGTCAATAGAAACCTCTGTTTTAGAATGCACTTTGGAATGCCCTGAATTGGCTGCTACTAAACACATAAAAAGTCTATTACTGTAAATGTGCTTATCATGTGAAATTCCATCTAAGGGTGAAGACTTGTCTAATATTGGGAACACCTGAGAAGAGGTAAGCCTTGTGCCCTCAATTATAACTAATAGCAGTTGGAGGTGGGTGTTTCATTTTAGGGTCAAACTACCTCAGACAACCCCTTCCTAGAGACTAATAAAATCCTATTAAACCTAAATCCTCCCTGCACGCTAATCCTCTGGCCCAGTTTCTTTTTCTTTTTCGCTGTAATATCACATGGTAATACTGGGCTGTGAAAAATAAAGCAATCATCTAATAGCCCCAACTCTCTTGACCTTGTCCTAAGACTCCCTCAACTTGCCACAGTTTGACTATGGCTCATTTATTGTTCAATGTCCATATCAGTAAAACGTTATCTTGTTTTATTCCTCCAACTTATAGGCAACCAGTTAACATGTAGCATGTGCGCAAAGAAAATTATCTTAAAATACCATTCGAAAGGGTTTCAGGCTTTGAAAGATGCCCACTTCAAAATAGTAACAAGATTGCAGAAAACTTTAATAATGCCATGAAGTAATCCCACCTTGTTTTACACCTGTATTTCATAAGAACAGATGGCCAACTATGTCACACTCAAGTGTCATGCATCTATCAGATAAATAAAATAAATGGAGAAAGAAAAATTAAAATATTCAAACTCATATCTGAAATTTTTGGACTTAATTTTAGGACTACTTAGGAAATTAGTATATCAATTATACCTCAATAAAGAGTAAAAATAAAAAAGATTTCTTAAAAGTTTTTTGAAGAGCCAGATGTCATGGTTCACATCTGTAATCCTAGAACTTTGGGAAGCTTGAGTTCAGGAGTTGGAGACCAGCCTGAGCAAGAGTGAAACTCCTCTACTAAAAACAGATTAACTAGCCAGGTGTTATGGTGGGCATCTATAGTCCCAGCTACTTGGGAAGCTGAGGCAAGAGATCACTTGAGCATGAGAGTTTGAGATTACTGTGAGCTATGATGCCATGGCACTCCACCCATGGCAACCTAGTGAGACTTTGTCTCAAAAAAAAAATTTTTTTAAGAAGAAACTAAACACCTACTGACAAAGATTTAGATTGTAAAAATTAAGTATTTTTTAAATTACAGCAAGTGATGAGATACCACTTCAGTGGTGAATGAACAGAAAAGATTATCATACAATTAGGGTAATTTGTTGAAACATAAAACTAGACAATTCTTGGAGAAAGTCTCCTCAACAACCCAATTGATAGTATGCACCATCCTTTCACACCCCCATTTTGTTGAAAGCTATTAAAGAATAACTTAAGCTTTCTGCCACAAAACTCTAAACCTTGGCTAAGATAAGTGAAGAAATAGATTATCTGATAAATTCTGGGGTGGTACTTTAAAGCAAAGATTTGAGGTACATGCTATGAATCTTTCTAAGATCTCTCTCATACTAATGAAGTTCCTCTAAAGAAATGCTCCTGGAAAAGAAACATGTAAGTTCTGTAGAAAATGTCCTGGTTGTCTTCTCTGGAAAAGTAGGTACCTTGGGCAGTTATACTAAAACTTGTCTTTAAAACCATATCAATCAGAATTAGTTCCTTACCTAGTCCTTCAAATACCTGCGTGTGAAAATTTGCAGATGGGGCGGTCCCTTACACTCTCAGCATGGCAAATTAATAAACTTTTCCCTCTTTTTTCCTCCAACTACTTGTCCTTGTGCTTTGTTGGGGACAAGTACCAAACTTCTGGTAACAGAATCTGGCATTCCTAGGTGGGCCTATCTGCACCCCAGTAGAATGTCACCCTGTGACTGCTGCCATGGTTGGAAGACGTGGGGAGCAGCCCAAGTCAAGCCAGGGGTCTTCTAGTAGGAGTAGTTTCTTTTCAGGGTGAGAGTATAAGGGACCACCCCAGCAGCTACCAGAGCCTGTTTGCCTACAGGAAACTCCACTCTCTCCCTCCCTGAATTAGGCACAACTCCTTATAACTTAAACACCACTGAAGAAAAGAAAATGGATTAGGGAAAAGTTGAAACATGTCAGCCATTTTGGTAAGTTCCACAGTGTGCACAGCAAGACCCTTGATTCCACCCATTTGGGGAAGGCACCGTGGGCTCAGCATTGCTAAAGCTCACACTCTGGGGCCCTGCTACCCTGTCTGTCACAGCCCCTGACCAGCTGGAAACCTATGGCTGGCCCAGGAAGCAGCAGCATGTGGAGCCAAGCCCAGGGCAATTGCTGCTGCCCACAGCTGCTGCCATCAGCCCCATAAGAAGGGTCTGGGGAGGGCACAACTGGAACTAATTCTTTAGTCCTATTCTCACTGTGTTACGACTCAGGAGTGGGAATGATCTCCCCTTCCAAGACCTGGTAGAGAACTCAATTTGGCCAGAGAACACCCATAGCCAGGACAGGGCAATTTCCACTACCACAATCTGGGGCAGGGCACTTGAATGGGCAATGACAGCTGGCAGGATATTATTGGACTTATACAAATTAGGATCCTACTGCAGATGCAGCTGGTGTAAGAATAAATCATTACCAAAAATGTATTCTGACAGGCCTCCAAAGGGGAATGCTCAGACAGAAGAGTTTAAACAAGGTCCCAAAATTATAACAAAAAGCAAATGAAGATCCCCCTGAATTTTTGGAATGCACCTGTCAGGCATATTGGAAATATGCAGGTGAGGATCCGGAGGCCTTTAAAACTTTGTACATTGTTAATATGACTTTTATAAGATAGTGCTTCAGATAGAAGGAGGAAACTAGAGCCTATGGAAGGGTGTTTGGCATGAATCCCTCACAGCTTGTCGCTATCACCTTTAAAGTATGTAACACTAGAGAAGAACAGAGAATCCAGGACACAGAAGACAAAGGATGGGGCCCAGGGCTCCAGGCCACATTAGTGGCTTTAATCCAAATATCCCCACAGGAGCCCTAGGTACAATTCATAGTAGGACTCGATTATCAGACTTTTAATTTACACATGAGTGCTGCCACTGCCAAGCCATGTGGGCAAAAGCAATCCAGGACCCCCAAAGCCAGCCCCCCTTGCACCAGCTGCACATAGCAGGCTATGGGTAGAGATCAGTCAGTGGTGAGCCAGCCACAGGCAAAGCAGCAGATGAGGAACTTGACACCTTGAGCCCAGAAGATGGACCCAGAGAGCACACCAGGGCTGGCACTTCTCCTACCACTGTCTCTCCCAACTGGCTCAGTCTTCTTTTTATGCCAACTCCAACTTTGACATCCTCAGCGGCCATGCTGGACCTGAGTGAGCAGCAGGAGCACTGGAGCTGATCCTGTAGTGGCAGAAACTCACTTACAAGAGAGCCACTAAAGCATGTGCAGGAAGAAGCAAGTGCTGCTCCGCCTGAGGTCTACCAAAAAGTGGGTGAGGCCGTTTGGACCAACAGAACCCCAGGGCCTGCAGAAAATAGTTAAATTCTCTATCCAGTGAGTATAAATTTGCGCAGGATCTATGTGCTATTAATATTGTATAAGTGACCATGAATGGTACTCAGTCTCATTTGAATGGCAGGATCCTGAGACTAGGATGACCTCACAGGGATGCTGGACTGTGTGGCCTTGGGGATTTAAAACAAAAGCCTCTCTTAACCTATTCAGTGAGACCTTAGCAAGGGACTTATGGAGCCTACAATTGGCAAACTGCAGGTTACTTAGTTGGGATTCCAAATTATCAAGAGAGCCCGCAGCAACTGCACAGGTTCCTAGGAATGGCAGCGTTCTGCTGCACCTGGATTCCATACTCTGGACTAGTAGCAAAGACTATGTGTGAGGCTCTTAAAGGAACAGATGTGGAGCCCCTGATCTGGAACACAGACTGTCAAAATGCCTTTGAAAAACTAAAGCAAAGCAAAGTCTTATGACTGCCCCCTAGTTTGGGGTTGCCTGACTTGCTGAAAAGAATTTAAATAATATGTTCATGAGAAAAGACTTGGGGTCTTAGCACAGATACTGGGAGACATCCCATGGTCAGCAATATACTTGTCAAAGCAACCGGACAATACAGCGAGAGGTTGGCCTCCTTGCCTCCAAGCTGTAGCAGCTTCTTGTGATTTGTTATTAAAGACTGTCTCCTCTCAGTCCTGCCGCACTGTCACCAGCTGGAGAGAACGAGCTTTGCAGCATGACTGTTTAGCGGTTCTAGAGGATATCTATTCTAGCAGGATGGATCTGTCAGATCATCCATGCCAGAGCCAGACTGGGATCTTTCCACCAACAGGAACAGTGTTATGGACAAAAAAAGGGCTGGATGTACAGTGGTCACAGAACAACAGGTAGTGAAAGCAGTGGCACTGATGCCTGGGACTTCATTCAACCCAGAAAGCTGAGCTGAATGCTTTAGCCAGAGCTCTTCAGTTATCCAGAGAAAAAAAGCCTACCCCCCACCCCGCCCTAGTTGGAAGCCCTCTCTACCACTTCAAACCAGGAGACTGAGTGCTGCCTGACACTTGGAAAGAACAAGGACCCAAACAACTGGTAGAGAAGTGGAAGAGACCCTATGAAGCTCATCTAACAACTCACATTTCATTGAAATTGTCAGTAATAAAACCTTGGGTCCCTCATACCAGGGTAAGAAGAATACCCCAGCTCCCAGAGGATGAACCAGGCTTTGGCAATGTAAAGAGGGTTTGTCATCCTAAACCTCATCAGGTGCAAATACTTCTGTATTAATAGCTCCATTCTTACCCAGCCCTGTATCAGACCTTATGTAGACAGTGACAGTAAGGACCCACAGTCCTCCTGGTGTCAGGATAAAATCTCTTTTATCAGGTATCCTCCATTTCATCTTGTCAACCCTCATGGTTGTCATTGTTGCATATGCCCCTTTTCACTTGGTAATCTGTCACTGTATTTTTGTAAATCTATTGCCAAAAGCTTTGCACAAGCCTTCTGAGAGAGGATACCTGGAAAAAGTAAGGTCTTAAGAGAACAGAGGCCTTCTCAAAGAGACCCCAAGGATAAACGGGCAAGGTCCTCCCTGTGTGACTCAGCTCTTAGGAATTTGTAGAAACTTAACTTCCTGGGACCTGGAGACTAATGCTTGCTTCCACTTCTGTAAAAGCCCTCAGTGCTGAAAAGCTGGAGCCCATTTCTCCACTTGATTCAAACTGACCAATGAGAAAGGTACCTGTGGGTGGGAACTTTTTGACTCTGGATAAAAAGAAGACTGAGCCAGTAGGGGAGCACGGCCATTTTGAATTCTTCTGTGCCGTGGCTCCACCCGCTGATATAAAGCCCTTCCTCTTTTTTTTTTTTTTTTGAGACAGAGTCTCAAGCTGTCGCCCTAGGTAGAGTGCAGTGGTGCCACAGCTCACAGCAACCTCAAACTCTTGGGCTCAAGCAATTATCTTGCCTCAGTCTCCCAAGTAGCTGGGACTACAGGTGCCCGTCACAACATCCAGCTATTTTTTTGTTGTTGTTGCAGTTGTCATTTTTGTTTAGCAAACCTGTGCCAGCCTCAGTGTATGTGACCGGCACCCTATCCACTGAGCTACAGGCACTGCCCCCCTTCCTCTTTTAAACACAGTATTTGGGTGTTCATTCTCTCCATTGGGCCTCGTCTTCCTGCAACACTTCCATCTAAAAAATCTCCCCAATTCAGCAGGAAGTAGCTAGATGACTATGTTGCCCCTCCTCCCATAGATATGGAAGGGGGAAATTGATAGTGGGGAATATATAACAGAGAAAAGGGCCTGAAAAAGGGCAAAATGTTTTATAATCTGTCTCTCTAAAACCCCTTGCCCTTTTGAGTAATTAAAACCTGTGTTCCTCACTGAGATCAGAAAAGAAAGGGGCAGGAAAATATACTGTGTTCTTTCTACCTTAAACCACAGGAGATGGCTCAAGAGAATTGTATGGACAGAGGACACAAAATCATCTCCACAGGAGATGCTATGGTTAAACAGCAATAGCTGGAAGCTGAAACCCTCCCTTAAAAGCTCTGTATTTCTGCCTAAATGGAGGACAATGGTTCTTTAAAATGAGACTCTGCCATCTACCTCCTTTGCTGAAAAATTAACAATAAACTCCCCTTTCCTTTTCCTCAAACCACTTGTCCTTCTCTTCCCTCAGTCTTTGGGACAAGTACTGAACTTTTGGTAACATTCCCAGTTAACTGAATGGACCCCCTCTTGGCCAAGGGAATCCCCTAAGACTGAGTTGCTAGCCATGAGCAGGGAGGTCACATGGGCCTCATAATACCCCCCCCCTTCCTTAAAGATATCCCCATTAACAGGCATTTAAGTAACAAGTCATTTCACTCTGGACTTGTGGAGGTAGTTGGGCTGTGACTAACAGACTTAGTCCAAGTCTTTAGACAAAGCTTCCTTTCTTTAACCAATTTTACAAATCAAAGTGTCTTTAAACTCATCTGTAACACACACACACACACACACACACCTCACCTGTAACACAAAGATACCGCTAACCCACTTCTCTGATATGTCCCAAACCAATGTACCCTTCCAAGTATTGACATATGACTTTTACGTGTTGTTCCTATCTTCCTAAGGCATATAAAACCAACCTGTAACCAGATCACAGCGAGACCACTTGCTCAAGACTTCTTGGGAGTGGCTCTGGGCCATAGTCCTCAAATTTGGCTGAGAATAAACCTCTTTAATTTATTTTACAGAGTTTGGCTTCTTTACTGTTGTCAAAAGCATTTAGAGTCCCAACACAGAGGTTAATAGCCGGCTCAAATTCTACAGGTATTACTGAAGAGGCAATTGTGGAATTTTGTGTCTTCTGCAAGAACAGAAAGTTCTGTTCTAAACAGAGAGATAAAGGAACTCATCTAATCAAGATCACACAGATTTCATGGGGTCTGACACAGACCGACAAGTCAGAACCCAGACATATTCTCTTAGCCACTAATACCTAACTACAGGAACATCCTTTGTAGCATTGTTTAAATGGTAAACAACTGGCAAGATCCTACGTACCCCAAAATAATGATGTAGTTATTTAAATTATGGCACTTTTGTATAAGGGAGTCAAGGAAGGTGAAAAAAAGGCAGTTTTTAATGTACCAATATGGGAAGGCTGCCAGAATATATACATAACAGCAAGCACAGTATGCCACCATTTATGCAAGAAAAAGCAAGCAATGTATCACTCCATCTAAGGTGGTTGCCTCAGCACAGGGGCCCTGGCTGGCTGGGGACAGTGGAAGGAGGAAGACTTCCTTTTTGCTGTTTACCCTTTTTCACTCTTTGAATTGTATGCCATGAGTATGTTCTATTTAGCAAAAACATTTTTTAATTTAAAAAAATAAAAGCAAAAGAACATCCTAAACAAAAGGAAAAGTACCTCCTAAATCCAGCTTAAGTACAGCAATTACAACACATTTGAAGTCTTTTCTTTATCTCTGTATGAAAGGAAAGTAGCTGCACAGTGATGGCAGCCTGCTGGGGATGGGCAGAGATGAAAGAACAGCATACAAGAGGCTATTTGACTCAATTACAATGATCACAAAATGTCTGAAAGATATTTAATAGAAAATACACAAAGGAAAACCAACTACATCTGTAATTTCCAATAGAACAAATATAGATAAACAGGACATGTCAGTAAAGTACAAAGAATTCAGAAGAGTGGTAGTATATTTTTTAAGGAGTACCTTTTAAATAGTTATTTTAATATTATTGTGCAATACTTACTGAATTAAACTTATGCAATTTACCTTCAGCCTGAGGGATTCAGAGCTCCAGGAATTTGTAAAGTTAATGTACTGCCAAAATTTTTGTCAATCGAGTGGTTCTCCAAATGTGGTCTGAGGAACCCTGAGGTTCCCTAAGACCCTTTCCAGGGGTCCCAACGGGACTCAATAATTTTTTCAAGGACCTCTTTTTAAGAAAAAAATAAAATGGGCCAAAGTAAATGCAGCTCACTACAAAGATTTCTCATGCAAAAATTCGCATTCCCACATATCAATGGGCAAGAGAGATGAATAGAAACTTCTCTACAGAAGGCAGATGAATGGCTAGCAAACATATGAAAAAAATGCTCATTGTCCCTAATTATTAGAGAAATGCAAATAAAAACCACCCTGAGGGCGGAGCCTGTGGCTCAAAGGAGTAGGGCTCCAGCCCCACATACCAGAGGTGGCAGGTTCAAACCCAGCCCTGGCCAAAAACAGCAAAAAAAAAAGAAAAAAGAAAAGAAAAAACCACCATCTAACCCCAGTGAGAATGGCCCACATCACGAAATCTCAAAACTGCAGGTGCTGGTGTGGATGTGGAGAGAAAAGAACACTATTACACTGCTGGTGAGACTGCAAACTAATACAACCTTTTTGAAAGTATGGAGAATTCTCAAAGAACTCAAGCTAGACCTACCATTTGATCCTACAATACCATTGCCAGGCATCTACCCAGAAGGAAAAAATTCATTTTACCATAAGGACACCAGTACTAGACTGTTTATCCCAGCTCAATTGACAATCACCAAAATGTGGAAACAGCCTAAATGCCCACCAACACAGGAATGGATTTACAAGATGTGATATATGTATGCCATGGAATACTATTCAGCCATTAACAAAGGTGGAGACTTTACATCCTTTTACAGCCTCTCTTTGTATTAACCTGGATGGAAGTGGAACACATTATTCTTAGTAAAGCATCACGAGAATAGGAAAGCATGAATCCTATGTATTCAATTTTGATATGAGGACAATTACTGACCTAGTACATGGTGGGGGTGGAGGGTGGGGAAGGGGAGAGCAGAAAGAGAGAGAAGGAGGGAGAGGGTGGGAGAAGGGAAGAGCAGAGAGAGGGAAGGAGGGAGGAGGGTGAGGGTCTCCAGGTGTGACACACCTTTTGGGGACAAGACACAATTATAAGAGGTACTTTACCTAACAAATGCAATCAGTGTAACCTGGTTTCTTGTATCCTCAATGAATCCCCAACAATTAAAAAAAAAAAAATTTAAAAAAAGCTTTCTGCATTGCAATTTACTAAAACAGTGTCACCACTATTCACCACAACTCTTTCAATCTGGCTTTTCTCACAAGTGGTGTTTTTTTTTCCCCCACTTGTGCAAAAGGCATTCTTTCAGACTAAGATTTACTCTGAAAACCAAAGATCATTATATACTTGTGAATAGGTTTCTACATTTTCTGTGTAAGAGTACTGCACTCATTAACATCAGATCTGACTGTTTTTAAGCCTTCATTTTGCTATAAGTATCATTTTGTGGAATTTTGAAACAGAATTTGGCGACCAACTGGTAACTCCTGAATGGCGCAGTGCTTTATCTCCCTCAACAAGGGGGACATTCTCTCTCTTTCTCGTACACTGGAACACAACACTGTAGCACATGCACACACACTTGCACGTGTAACTCTGCACATAGATGTAAACACTAATTATTAGTTGCTGCCTTTTCAAGGACTCTGTAAGAGAAAAAGCCCTGTGTAATTTGCAATTAAAAAAGGGTAATGAATGCTCTAATGTCTGCTTGGGGATCCAGAATTTAGGCATTCCACACTGCACTTCCAAGAAATAAAAGTAAAAGCTAAAACAACTTTTATTAAGCAATTCCTCTGTTGCAGCCACGGTGGCATATTGCCATCCTCACCCTACTAAGCAGAGAGGCTGTCCTCATGGGGAAGAAGGCATTCATTTATCTACAGGCCTCCAGAAGCAAGTGGGTAGATCATAATTCTCCCATATTCCGCTTCAATTCATCTGCACTTGCCTCTAGAGTGACTGGCATAGACTTGAATGGTTTCAGGCTACCTATACTTCTTTAATTAAAACTCTTCTCTACTAAATTAACGTGTGTGCATCAATTCTTCTGTACAAAGGGAGTGGGGGAGAGCAAAAGCAATAAGAAAAAAATCAAAGACTATTCTAAATTAAGTTTCTGTTCAGGTACATTTTAAATTTGGCACTATTTCTCCCTAGAGTTGGTGCTTCAGGTAGAAAAGAATGGGCAAGATTTTCTACTTCTCTCTTAAAAGCATTCTGTTCTTTATAAAGTTAATTAACTTCTAAAATCAAATGAGTTGTGAAGAGGGTATGGAAACAGAAGAGGAACCTGACTAGTTCCTCTTATTGCAAAAATAATTTTAAATAATATTAATACATATTTCCACAATAATTCCATTCTATGCCCTAGGGAATTACAAAAACTGATGATCTGACCCAATACTATTGGAGGGGACTTGCCATTTATCTGGGAATCATGTTTTAATGTTGGTACATAAAGCAAAACATGAAAATACTCAGAATACAACTGAACATACTTTAGGAACACACTTGTCGGAAACCAACATACTTGTTCTTATTAAGTTAGAGGAACCAGCTGAGTATCCAATAAACCAGTTGGCGTTTGGGGTCACACTGTACAAAAAATAATGTGTGTCTTTAAATGCCAGAGTTACTTTCAACACAGTGAGATGGCACCCACGCTATGAGAGGCACTGGGAACTGGGCCCAAGCAAGCTAACAGCAGGTGTACACCTACAGTTCCTTAAGAAAAAACTCAGAATCATCTGAACCGTGTACATCGCTGACTGGGGGAGGTGGGGAGGGCAAAGACATATACAGTGGATGCAGTGTCTACACATAACTACCCTAGAGGAGCTTCACAAACATTATTAATAGTACACCAAAATCTGTACAAAGTTTCAAGTAAATTCCATTTCCTGTTTTCACAGAAAAGGAATCTAATTCAGGTAAACCATCCAAAAATGACTCAAGTAAAATAAAGACAGATTTTTCCATTAAGTAAACATGTCTGTGTTTCTAAAACATTTTAAATTTACACCCATAAACATGGCATACAAACACTGCCAATTTTAGAAATTCAATAATAAACGTCATCTCCCTGTAGAAAGATTTTTCAAAAGTAAAGGAAAAGATGATGATAGAATAGAAACCAAACAAAAGATGCTTTCTGGGGTTTAGGCAGACTTGATCATGAGAAAATTAAAATTTATCTAGTTAGTTGATAAGGAAATTAGCAGCAATAACTTCTAGTTCTGCCATACACATCGCTCCCTTCTAGGTTCTCTCTGTAAAAAATACAAGGGGAAAAAAAAAATTTTTTTTTTTTTTTTTCAGTTTTTGGCCAGCGCTGGGTTTGAATCCGCCACCTCCCACATATGGGGCTGGCGCCCTACTCCTCTGAGCCACAGGTGCCACCCTAAATATAAGGAAGGTTTTGAGCTCTAAAAATATGACCATATTTAGTTCTAAGGACTTCCAAAAAAGATGCTTATTATAATTAAAAGTACATTTGAAATATGAGAGTATTTGACCTTAGCACTAGAGCATCTTTCTCATGTTTATACATTGTTTATTGAGAGAATAAAATGATTCTTTCCAAAAAGTTGCCACAACCTTTTTTATGTGTTCTAAGAATTTAAAGTGCTTAAATTAAACATTTTATATTATATTTATTATAATCACAATAACATCTTCTTTAGTCTAACATAATCAGCATTCTATATTTGTTGCCACTGAGAGAATAAAATGATTCTTTCCAAAAAGTTGCCACAACCTTTTTTATCATGTGTTCTAAGAATTTAAAGTGCTTAAATTAAACATGTTATACGATTATAATCACAATAACATCTTCTTTAGTCTAACATAATCAGTATTCTATATTTGTTGCCTATACAAAATCATAATTACTCATTGATTTGATCAAAATTACCAGTTGACTTGAGTAATTCAGTCAGCCAGTCAGCCAGCCAGCCTCCAGGGTAATTAGTCAAATCAACAGTTTATCAAAATGATCTCTGAATCATGGATTAGACTATCTATAACACTGAGGAAATTCTTAGATTCAAAACCTTACTTCATCTTCATCTCGTTTATCTTCATAGACTATTTTCCTCATAATTTAATCTACTCTGTACCTAGTTGAGAGTTTTCCCTCCCCATCAGGGGAGAAAGGAAAGTGACAATAAAAACCTTTCGAAACTTTTTTTTATTTCAAAAAAGTAAAATTAAAAAGTATAAAATTCAATGAAATTAGATCCTCTTGTTTCAAAAACTAAGAGAAGGAGGAGAGTGGTTTTTGTTACTGTGTGAGGAGGGTACAGTCAAGGAGAAAGGAACAAAAATGGATTCTTACCAATCAAACCACTTCTCAATGCCTCAAATTCCATTAAAGGCCACAATTCTGTTGATTTGATACCAAATGCCTCTAAAATGTTCTTACCCAAGAAAAGTGTGTTTTTTGAAAGAACAAGGAAAGCAATACATTTAAAGGCTGGAGAAAATTTTCTTCCATTTACTTGGGTCAGGGAAACATCCATCATACAGAGACACAAACACCTTACAGAATAAAAGATCAGAGCAGCTACACTAGCAGAAGATCAAAGAGCCAGCGCCTCCAGGGGAATCAAACAAGTAACTATCTGAACAGGTCCCACTGTGATTTCTCTGGTAAATCTAGCTTATGTGGTTGGGGACAGAACCACAAAGCAGAACATGCTACCCAAAAAAAATGTGATTGAAAAATAATTAATTCTACTGTGGTACGCTTTCTCCAGATTCTCTCTGGAGAAAGAATCTTTTCAAAGTCATTAAATAGAATAACTATATAATGTCAGTTTTATAATAGCAAAAATGTTTAAATTATCTACACATACTCCCTACAAAAAGGCACGTGAAATTATCATATACTCAGCATAAGAACAGAAGAAATAACATTTAGTAAATGGTTGCAAAAGTGTAAGAAGGAAGTAGATGCTTTTAACAGACGCCCTCAGATCTAATTCCACCCGCTTGGGCTAAAAAAAGAGCACTCTGTCTGTCCCTGTCACATGTACAGTTCAAAGAACAAGTTGTCATTAAGAGTTGAAGGGTGTAAGATTCAGAGTAGAAATAGAATGAGCCTGGTATAATTTAGCCAAATTTTTCAGCATCCTAAAACCTTCATCTGCCAATATCAAAATCATTATGTGAACTGCCTACTAAGTGCCTGCCTTAAATCTGCCTACTAATATCTTTCTTCTATAAACTTCTTGGTTTCACTGCATCTGCCTATGGTGATATAATTTCTGCTTTGTGTTAAGGTTATTTCTGAACCAACTCTGGTCTCCTCGAAAGTAGGGATCACATTTTATGTCATTCGTGGGTTTAATCCAAGTGCCTACAATGTACAGTGTGAGGCATGTTAATAAAATCCAGTCCCAGGTCTCAGAGAACAAGCAGCTTAGTAGGGGAGATGTTTGCCTCAGCAAGTAATAGTAACAGCCACCGGAGAGAAGAGCTGGCATTTACTGGGCACTTTCACTGTGCCAGACTAAATTGTCTATGCAATTCTCATGACCATACAATGAGGTTAGGACTGTCACCCCCCATTTACAGATGAAAAGTGACTGGTCACATTGCTAACAAGAAGCAAAGTCAGAGGGCTGGGAGGTAGGATGGGAGGGAGAAGGAGTTGATTATTCACCAATGATCAGGGTTAGGAACGGCTTCACCAGGGAAGGCTCCTTTATCAATGCTGTATTAGCAACGGAATATATGAGAGTGGCCATGGAAGAAATCCACCTAAGCAAATGAGAAGAGTTGATAAAAACATGATGCGATTCCTTACCTTACAGCCTATAATCAATATCTCCATTATTGTTTGTTTGTTGGCTTGTTTTACTGGCTCTAACCATAACCACTGGTCTATTAGTCATTGTTACCACAAAAGTATCAATCTACAAAATCTGGGGTTTCAGCCATTCCAGATGTTCCATCTCCCTGCTTAATTAAATGAAGTCCAACTGGTTAGTAATTCTAATACATGTTAGAAAAATGAACAAAATTGGTTATCCTTAAATATTAACCATTTAATATATCTTAATTCATTATTCTGAGAGGAATACTAACATCTATTGAGAGATTGCATTTCTTAAAATGCTGACTTAAAACATTTTTGTGCTTTCCTTGTCATATGGCATCTACAGTGGTCAAAAATGCAAGGAACAGCTGATTAATTCAGTTGTACATTCTGTAGTTTCTTTTTCATAATTGAAATTAGCAAATTAAAGATGTAACTATATGTGTTTTTCTGCAATTGTTTATGAAAATATACATAGTAAAACCATGCAATATTACAAATTAAAATTCAGGTCATTAATCATATCAACCCTGACATTAAATCCTCCCTGCGGATCAGATTCTGCAATTTGGCTCCTGGTTTTATAAAATTTCTGTAGACCATGCACATCTGCTCTACGCAGCATGGTCTCAGATTTTTCCTCAGATCATTATAATACAAAGCACATTCCTATGTGTACAATTTGAGGATCTGTGACTTAGCCAGGTTTGGAATTTAATACTAGAACAAATCACAACATGAATCAAATAAAACGTATAAGAAAGGTGGTTCAATTTTCCAGAGTTATGCACCAAACTTTCTTAAAACAAACACACAGGAAAAATAGTAGATCCGTTAATGGATTACATTTTGTTCAACTACCTACCTACCTTAACACTACATTCATCACACATGTTATCTGATGACCTTTTCTCCACCTTCCCTTACCCTTTTACTGAATTTTAAGAGTTAGGAACACTGTAATGGATGTGTGATGTTCCCCAAACCCTCCAGGACTGAAAGATTTATTCTCCCAGCTTCTACAAGTGCTGCTGGCTGTCAGCCCTCACCAGAAATTGGCCTCTGCTGAACTGAAGAGGGCTGCTTTGCCTAAGATTATGCCCTCCCCTGGAGGCAGCCCACATCCATGCTCCAACTTGGGACAATTCTGAAGGGCCAACTCCAGCTCCAGAGATCCCTGTAGGGTCAGCACAGGCCTTGGGTGAGACTTGCTGGCAGCCCACCAGCGCCCTTCGCCCAGTCTCACTGCCTTCTCTCCCTCACAGGTGCTCAACTCCTGCATGCAAATATCCACCACAGAGTCTGCATCCCAGTATAACACACAAGTACCAACACTATCTGCCGCTTAAGAAACTACATACTGAAGGTTATTAAAGACAATTTGAGAGAGACAAAATAATTTTGTTAAAAAATAAGAATTATTTTAAATGGGACAAGCCTTCAAAAAGGGGAAGAACATCACCTTTGCTAGGCAAGTTCACAAAAACACACCAAGGCTGCTTCAGTAAGCTCAACCAGTATTTTCCAATATTTGGCTTTGAGTAATAGATCTAAATGATCCCAAACCAATCTTAGGAATTAACTCAAGAAGTAGCTATGAGCTTACACTTACCACTCATGTTAGGCAGCTGGTGATTTGGCTAATGCAGAAAATAAATGCCAACAATTTGGAGAATAAGAAAAATTAAGTCAGCCACTCACTTTTTTCTTTCAAAAATAAATGCTTTTCAAAGATGTTTCCAAGTCTTCTGATTACAAGGAGTAGAGAGTGAGGGGAAGAGAGACGCAACTGTAATGTGCAACTCATCTCTTTCAAAGAGACCATAAGCTTGTCCTTGTTAGGCTACATAAAAAGAAGGACATGTATCCTATTCTACATTTTGCTTTAAGGCAGCGGTTCTCAATCTGCTGCTTTGGGGGTCGGACCCTTTCACAGGGGTCACCTAAATACATCCTGCATATCAGATATTTACATTACGATTCATAACAGAAGCAAAATTACAGTTATGAAGTAGCAACAAAAATAATTTCATGGTTGGGGGTCACCACAACATGAGGAACTGTATTAAAGGGTCACAGCATTAGGAAGGTTGAGAACCACTACTTCAAGGGAACAGTTTTTGTAAAGAATCACTTGACCTATTAAAGAGGGCTTTGGTATTTACAAAGCACTTGTCATTATGGTGTAGCACAAAAAACACTGGACCAGGTAAGAATTCCTACATCCTAATCTGGGTGCTGGCACAAATCTGTGACATCTAGTAATGAGATTTCACTGGATTTGTATAATAATTAAGGGCATTTGGCTGGTTAACCAGGCAGGGAGACCCAGATTCAAGTGCCAGCTCCATCACATACTAGCCATTTGACCTTGGGCAGGATATTAAACCACTTCAAGTTTAATAGTTCGTCTGTAAAATAGAGATGATCACAATGGTGCCTCCCCCAGGGGGCTCCAGGGCAGATTAAATGTGACACTACGGGTAAGTGCTCACTAAGGGTACAGTGTCCTCCTCATTGCAAGCACTAATAAAAGTGAGCTATTATTACTATTAGCTATTTTTCCATCTGTGCCTGTCAGAATCCAAGAGCTTTGGAAAGAAGAAATGCTTCAACTATTTAAAAGCTAATGACTATTAAAAAATCTCTAAGGTGTCAATTCATTGCTTTTATCAGATTTATATTCTGGATTTTCACAGAAGATTTTGTTAGGGGGAAAAAAAAAGAAAGTCCAAAGAACACTGGGCTTGGGTGGCGTCTGTGGCTCAAAGGAGTAGGGCACTGGCCCCATATACTGGAGGTGGTGGGTTCAAACCCAGCCCTGGCCAAAAACTGCAAAAAAAAAAATCACAGTAGAACATTGGGCTAAATAATCTTGTAGCTGGAGCCTTGGCTTTCTGAGTGTGTGGCCTATTCTGAAGGGCAGCTTTTCTCCTGGAACTACCACTTCCACACTAAAGTAGAGACATGTGTCTTGACTGTGTCAGAGAGATCTTCCTTCCAACACATCAGCAGCACTATTGTCTGTGGGCCTTCTGCCACTTTGCACGCATACAGGATGCAACTGATGGCCTACAGTGCCGTATGACAACTCCTCAGGGAACAAGATATAGTCAATCAAGGGTGCCACCACACAAAAGCATGTCACAGTATTCTCTCCTGGTTTCTGAGTAGAAATAAGTCACTCCAATCAGAATTGCCAACCTAGAGGGAAAAAATGACATGCAGTTTTCAAACTAACGAACAAGTAGCAATGCTGGGAGCGGCTGGGACTAATGAAATGGGAACAAGGAGGCTGTCTGTGTGACTGGAACCCAAGACCTTGAATTTCCCCTGGGCTCTTAAGGCCTGGCTACCTGGAGAAACGTCTAGGCCAGGGGTTGGGTAACCTATAGCCTTAAGCCACATGTGGCATTCAAGCTCCTAAAGTGTGACTTATTAACTGAATCTGAATTTTATAGAACAAATCCTTTTTTATTATACATTTTATTCATCTTTTATATTTTTCTTTTTAACTGAACTTATTTAAATTACCAAACTATAGCATATTCAATGAAATAATCCTCCTATATTGACTGGCACAATTAGAATATTAGTCAGCAATAAGGGCTAAACTGATGGCTGCTCATGATTTAATTCTAACTTCCCCTGACTGGCTGGCACCACTACTTCATGAGGCTGGTTGGCAAGAGTTTATGGGGTCAAGCATGCTAGTCTGTTATCAGCTTTTGACAAGGGTGTACTGTGTTCTATTTTGAAGTGAAATTTGTGAATAGTTTCACAGATTGACAATTTTTTGTTTTGTTTTTTGTTGTTGTTTTGGAGACAGAGACTGGCTCTATCACCTGGGCTACAGTGCACTGATGTCATAGCTCACTACAACCTCAAACTCCTGGGCTCAAGTGATCCTCCTGCCTCAGCCTGCTAAGTATCTGAGACATCAGGTGTTCACCACCATGCTCTATTAATTTTTTTCTACTTTTAGTTGAGAGGGCATCTCATTCTTACTCATACTGGTCTTGAGCTCCTAAATTCAAGTGATCTTCCTACCTCAGCCTCGCAGACTGCTAGGATTACAGGCATGAGCCACACCACATGGCCTCGACAGTATATTTTAATTCTGTCTGCTTAACAACCCATCATGTCAAAGAAAGCCAAGAGAACACTGAAAGAAGAAAACAGATTTTTTATTAACAAGGATGGAAAATTGCAATATTATCTTGTTTCTGCTAAAGATGAGATGGTTTGCTTGCTTTGCAATACTGCAATATCAATATTAAAGAAATTCGGTGCTCATCAGACTCATAAGACCACAAATATTTTGAACTAGAGGGGAGGGAACAAAAGACTGTACTGCAGAAATTAAAAGATAAAAAGCAAAAGCAAAGACAATTCTTTCAAGCAGCAGTAAGACCTGGAAATAATGCCACTGAAGCAACTTATAAAGTAGCCTATACACTCAGGGGGAAAGGGGAATCATTCAGTGATGCAGAAATTGTGAAAGAATGTATTGTCAAAGTTGTAGGATGCTTAGATTTTGATAACGTTTCAAAGCACAGACAACTACTTCTTTCAAGGAGAGCCATAACTGTCAGCAGCATGAATTAGCCTTCAACTTAACAAAACAACTTCACGCAACTTCAAAAAGAAAATATAGTATTCAATTGCTTTAGATGAATCAACTCATTCTCTACTGATTCAGCGCAGATTTTATACTCCATTCAAAGCATAGCAGAAGATTTCTTTCCTACAAAGAATTACTTGCTTTGAGTACTCTTTTGAACAGAACACGGGGAATAGATACCTTCAACAACTTTTAAGATAAACTTTGTGAAGTTGAACTGATTTTGGTAAATTTATTGAGTGTATGTACATATGGTGCACCTACCATGACAGGAAAACATGAAGGGTTCACTGCACAGATTTTTAAAAAAGTAATAACAGATCCAGATGCTGTTGTTTCTTTTCATTGTATCTTACATCAGCAAAATCTCTGTGCTAAAGCTACTAGTTTAAGCAACACTTTGCAAGAAGTTATAAGTATTATTAACTATATTTCTGCAAGTGCAACATGGCATCATCAGTTTTATAACATAATAAACTTGAACAATGAGGTATTTGGTATGGATTTGTTCTATCTTTATGAAACGCATTGGCAATTACAGGAACAGATGTTAGCCAAAATTTTATCCCTGAGAGAATAGATAGCTAAATTTTATGAAGAACAGAGTCAGCAATGTAAATCATTCAAAGAACATTTCTATAGGAATATAAAAATTCTGTGTGGTATCGTGTCAAATCAAAATCACTGGAATATTTCTTTGTAAGGTAAAACTGAGTCTATTTAGGATATGTGGAGGAAAAATCCAAATATTTCAAAAAAGCTATCCTTTTTCAAAACACTTCTTCTTTTTTTGCTTTGAGACAGAGCCTCAAGCTGTTGCCCTGGGTAGAGTGCCATAACATCACAGCTCACAGCAACCTCCAACTCCTGGGCTCAAGCGAGTCTCCTGCCTCTGCCTCCCAAGTAGCTGGGACCACAGGCGCCCACCGCTATGCCTGGCTATTTTTTGGTTGCAGCCGTCATTGTTATTTGGCGGGCCCAGGCTGGATTCAAACCCGCCACTTTAGGTGTATGTGGCTGGTGCCTTAGCCACTTGAGCCACAGGTGCTGAGCCAAAACACTTCATCAAAAAGAAATTTTGCATAAACATTTTCCCCAGTTAGCAATGATATATGCAAATCATTTGAAGAATATGCAACAATGTTATAAGACTTACTAATCACAGAATATAATGAAAGGTTCACTGACTTTGAGAACCACAACATCACACTAAAATTTGCATTTCAGCTTCACCTAGTTGATATCACTAAGGCCCCTAAGGAACTATAGATGGAACTAATTGAGCTCTCAGTAGATGACATTTTCTTTTTCTTTTTCTTTTTGAGGCAAAGTCTCAAGCTGCTGCCCTGGGTAGAGTACTTTTGGGCTTAAGTAATTCTCTTGCCTCAGCCTCCCAAGTAGCTGGAACTACAGGCCCCCGCCACAACGTCTGGTTATTTTTTTGTTGCAGTGGTCATTGATGTTTAGCTGGCCCAGGCCGTGTTTGAACCTGCCAGCCTCAGTGTATGTGGTCGGCACCCTACCCATTGATCTATGGGCACTACCCAACATTTTTTTTTTTTTTTATTGTTGAAGATTCATTGAGAGTACAGAGAACCAGGTTACCCTGATTGCATTGTATAGGTAAAGTCCCTCTTATAATTGAGTCCCACCTACAAGAGGTGGGTCACACACCATGACACCCCCATCCCTCCTTCCTTCCCTCTCTCTGTTCCCCCTTTCCCTACCTTCCCACCATGTACTAGGTCATCAATTGTCCTCATATCAGAATTGAGTACATTGGATTCTTATTTCTCCATTCTTGTGATGCTTTACTAAGAAGAATGTGTTTCAACTCCATCCAGGTTAATACAAAAGATGTAAAGTCTCCATTTTTTTTAGTGGCTGAATAATATTCCATGGTATATCTACCAGCTTGTTAATCCATTTATAGAGTGGTGGGCATTTAGACTGTTTTTGGCAATTGTGAATTGAGCTGCAATAAACAGTCTAGTGCAAATGTCTTTATGACAAAATAATTTTTTGTCTTCTGGATAAGATGCCCAGTAATGGGGTTGCAGGATCAAATGGGAGGTCTAGTCTGAGTTCTTTGAGGATTCTCCACACTTCCTTCAAAAAGAGTTGTATTAGTTTGCAGTCCTACCAGCACTATAGAAGTATTCCCGTCTCTCCACAACCACACCAGCATCTGCAGCTTTGAGATTTTGTGATGTGGGCCATTCTCATTGGGGTTAGATAGTATCTTAGGGTGGTTCTGATTTGCATTTCTCTGATAATTAAGGAAGATGAGCATTTTTTCCTATGTTTGTTAGTCATTCGTCTATCTTCTTTAGAGAAGGTTCTATTCATCTCTCTTGCCCACTGATATAAGAGATAGTTGGCTCTTTTTAATGTTGATTAATTTCAGCTCTCTGTAAGCTTTTTTTCAATTTATAATGTGCAAATATCTTTTCCCATTCTGATGGCTATCTATTTGCTTTGGTTGTTGTCACCTTAGCTGTACAGAAGCTTTTCAATTTAATTAAGTCCCATTTGTTTTTGTTGTTGTTGCTATTGCCACTGAAGTCTTCTTCATAAATTCTTTCCTCAGTCCAATAACTTCAAGTGTTTTCCCCACAGTTTGAGGATTTTTATTGCTTCATGCCTTAGATTTAGATCTTTTATCTTGAATCAATTTGAGTGGAGAACAGTACAGGTCCAGTTTCAGTCTTTTACATGTGGTTATCCAGTTCTCCCAGAACCATTTATTGAATAGGAATTCTTTCCCCCAGTGTATGTTCTTGTTTGGTTTATCAAAGATTAGGTGCCTATAAAATGTTCATTTCATTTCATGTTTTTTTTATTAGGTTCCAGATGACCATGTCTCTATTTTTGTGCCAATACCATGCTGTTTTGATTACTGTAGCCTTGAAGTACAGCCTAAAATCTGGTAGGCTAATGGCCCCAGCCTTGTTTTTATTACTAAGAATTGCCTTGGCTATACAGGTCTTTTTCTGGTTCCATATAAAACAAAGAAATATTTTTTCCAAATCTTGAAAGTATGATGTTGGTATTTTAATGGAGACTGCACTGAATCTATAGATTGCTTTAGGAAGTATAGACATTTCCACAATGTTGATTCTTCCCAGCCATGAGCATGGTATGTTCTTCCATTTGTTAATATCTTCTGTTATTTCTTTTTGGGGGGCTTCATAGTTTTCTTTATAGAGGTGCTTCACCTCTTTTGTTAGGTATATTCCTATGTATTTCATTTTCTTTGAACCTACTGTGAAAGGACTTGTACAAGTCCTTGATTAGCTTCTCATTTTGCTTGTTACCGGCGTATATAATTTGTGGACACTGATTTTATATCCTGAGACAGTACTGCATTTTTTAATCATATCCAGTCTTGGGGTTGAGTCTCTGGGGTTCTCTAAGTACAAGACCGTATCATCAGCAAAGAGCAAGAGTTTGACCTCCTCTGCCACCATTTGGATGCCCTTTATTTCCTTCTCTTGCCTGACTGTATTAGCTAGAACTTACAGCACTATGTTGAATAGTAGTGGTGATAGAGGACAACCTTGTCTGGTTCCAGTTCTAAGTGGAAAGGCTTTCAGTTTTACTCCATTCAGTATAACATTAGCTATGGGTTTGTCACAGATGGCATCATTCAGTTTAAGAAATGTGCCACCTCTGTCTATTTTCTTCAGAGTTCTAATTAAAAAAGGATGCTTTAAAAAAAAAGAAAGAAAGAAAAGGATGCTTAATTTTATCAAATGCTTTTTCTGTGTCTATTGAGAGGATCGTATGTTCTTTGTTTTTGCTACTGTTGATATGGTGAATTACATTTATGGACTTACATATGTTAAACCAGCCTTGCCATCCCTCGGATGAAACCTACTTAATCGTGATGAATGATTTTTTTTTAATGTGTAGCTGTAATCTATTGGCTAGGATTTTATTAAGAATTTTTGCATCTCTATGCATTAGTGAAATTGGTCTGACATTCCCATTTTTAGTTGAGTCTTTTCCCAGTTTTGGTGTCAGGGTGATGTTTGCTTCATATGTGTTGGGGAAGATTCCTTCCTTCTCAATTTTTTGGAATACTTTCTACAGTATGGGTATAAGCTCTTCTTTGAAGTTTTGGTAGAATTCTGATGCCAGCCATCTGGACCAGGGCTTTTATTAGTTGGGAGGTTTTTTATTGTTTTTTCGATCTCAGTTCTTGAAATTAGTCTGTTCAACTTTTCAATTTCATTAATCTCTGATTTAATTTTGGTTATTTCTTTTCTTCTGCTGGGCTTGGGATTAGATTGTTCTTCTTCTTCTAATTCCATAAGATTGTTCATGAGTTTGTTGATGCACTTTCTGTTTTTTGAATGTAGGCATCTCATGCAATAAATGTCCCTCTTAAGACTGTTTTTGCTGTATCCCACAGGTTTTGGCAATTTGTGCCTTCCTCGTTGTTAAATTTAAGAAAGTTTACAATTTCCTCTTTTATCTCTTCCTGAACCCAACTATCATTCAACATAAGGTTATTTAATTTCCAAGTCTTTGTGTGGGAATGAATGTTTTTGTTGGAGTTGAATTCCACCTTTATTGCCTTGTGGTATGAGAAAATACAAGGTGTAATTTCTATTCTTTTAATTTTGCTGAGGTTTGATTTGTATCCTAAGATGTGGTCGATTTTGAGTATGTACCATGGGCTGATAAGAAAAATGCATATTCCTTAGGTTTGGGATGGTGTGTTCTGTATATGTATATTAATCCCATTTCTTCTGGGTCACATTTAAGTCCTTTACATCTTTGTTTAGTTTCTGTTTAGAGGATCTATCCAGTTCTGTCAGAGGGATGTTAAAGTCTCTAACTATCATGGTGTTATGAGATATCATATTGCTAAGACCCATCAAGTTGTTTCATAAATGTGAGAGCATATAATTTGGGCGCGTAAATATTTAAAATTGAAATGTCTTCTTGTTGCATTGATCCTTTGACCAGTATAAAGCATCCATCTTTGTCTTTCTTAACTTTAGTTGCTTTAAATCCACTTGTATCTGAAAATAAGATTGCAACCCCTCCTTTCTTCTGATTTCCATTTCCTTGAAATACTGTTTCCCATCCCTTAACCCTGAGTCTTGACTTGTCCTTCAAGGCTAGGTCTGTCTCCTGGAGACAGTATATGGATGGCTTGGGCTTTTTTATCCAATCAGCCAGTCCACTGACATTTACTGAGAGAACTGATAAGTGTGTTAGAGTTCTATTCATCTATTTTGTGAAAGTTCATTGTGTAGTTTTTACCTTTACGCCATTGTGGAAGCTATATTTTTACCTTTAGCTTCTCAGTGTGTACTTTGCTGGTGGTCCATCGTGGAGATAAGTGTTGAGAAGAGGTCTAAGCATTTTCTGTAGAGCTGGTCTTGTGGCAAATTTCCTCAGTGCTTGTATATCCACAAAAGATTTGACTTCTCCATCAACTTTGAAACTTAGTTTAGCAGGTTATAGAATTCTGGGCTGAAAATTGTTTTAAGAATGTTGAAGGTGAATGACCATGCTCTTCTGGAAGGTTTCAGTTGAAAAGTCTGTTGTTATCCTAATGGCTCTGCCTCTGCAGGTCAGTTGGTGCTTACTCCTGGGTGGCTTGCAGAATTTTTTCTTTCATCTTGACTTTGGACAGGTTCATTATAATGTATCTTGGAAAGGCTCTGGGTTGAGATGACCCAGGGTTTGCTATTCATCTGAAAGGAGTGTCTCGGGGTCTTTAGTAAAGGAAGAAACTTTAGGAAGTTTCCTTTATGATAGTCTCTGGTAGGGCTTCTATTCCTTTGGGACAGTCTTCTTCCCCTTTAGGGATCCTTATTATTCGTATGTTTGAATGCTTCATGGAGTCTCATACTTCTCTGAATGCCTGTACTGCTTTCTCTCTTTTCTTTTCTTCCTCTTTAACTACCTGACTTAATCTCAAAAACTTTTTATCCTCTAGCTCTGAGGTTCTTTCTTCTCCATGGTTTAACCTATTTTTGATACTACCTTCTGCATCTGTACATTCCCTAATTGTCTCCTTCATTTCTTTAAACTCAGCCATATCCTTTCTACATTCTACATATCTCTTGTTTGATTTTTGGTTCTGTCTTTCCATTTTCTCGTTCACTCCATATTGTAAATTCCTTTTCTGTCAAGTCCATTAATTCTTTATGGGTACAGTCTGCTGTAGTAACTGCCTCATGGTCCCTTCGGGGAGTTCCTCTGTTTTGTTTTTTCGTGTTGCCTGAATTTTTCTGTTGGTTCCTCCTCATGTGTTCTTTCCTCTCATTCACCTCCCTGTCCTCCTGTTTCCTTCTCATTGCCTCATTTGTTTTAGACAGAAGTCCCTGCTCTTGATGACAGTATGTTGCAATGTGTTGCCAGGACACCAGCTGGTGCTGTGTTTTTTTAGAAGACAGAGAACACAGCCAGCAATCTCTATGGTCTTCAGTCCAGACACTAAGATTTCTTCTCACTCTTTAGGTCTCAGCTTTGATATCTCTACCACTAGAAAGCATTCCCAGGAGAACTTATTTTTTTGCTTCACAAGAAGCAAGTGATCCTCCTGCCTTCACCTTCTGAGTAGCTGGGACGATAGGTGCCCGCCACAACACCTAGCTATTTTTTTCTATTTCTAGTAGAGATAGGGTCTAGCTCTTCACTCAGGCTGTTCTTAAACTTCTGGGCTCGGGATTACAGGTGTGAGCCACCTTGCCCAGACAGGCAAAAGGTATTTCAAAGCAGACTTCTTTAATAGGAAAATTTTAATCCATTAATACAATTCTTATAATCAATTGGTAATATCTTTAAATTTTTGTTACGGAAAGGAGTGATAAAAGTAGGTTATTCTGTAAACTGAGAAGAGTAAACAAATATTTTGCCTTGATAATTTTAGTTAATCTTATTGATAATTAATGAGGTGAGATATGAAATCCAGCATTGAAACTGCTAACCTTTTCATGCCTTAATCATCACAGTACCTCCAAAAAGAATAAACTGCAAAAAGTCACTACATTTAATTTTTATTCCACATTATTGATACATAAAACATGAATCCATGCTACCTTGCCTATCCTGAGAAACCAAGTGTTCTTTAAGGAAACACAAAAATAGTGAAGTCACTGAGGACTTCCACACTTCTGAACCTATAGGGCAAGGCTGCATTAAAATGATGGCTCAGAGAATCCATTCCAGGGGCAAGACTGAGTCAAGCTGAGCTTCCATGTTTTTCCTTTTCTCAACATCACAGCTAGAGAGGAGAAAGGCCACAGAGCCAGACAATGTAACTACTACTTAAGTCCATAACCCCTAAGGAAATCTGTTTCTAAGTACAAATCACTGAGGGCTAGGTGAGGCACAGGCCATATTTTAGCTCCCCATCTTCACACTCTTTACATTTGATTTGAGTTAAACACTGGCACCTGGGAAGCTCTCAGGGGGTGGGAGAGATAGAGGAATTAAGTAGTAACAAAGCTGGACTATCTGATGAGGTTTAGTCAGAATCCCTTCATCCTTAGACTCAAAATGTTAAAAAACATTCATTATTTTTTTCTATGGTCATAAGCTGTACTTCCAAATTTGGCCAGTTATGTCTCACAGTAAGTGAAGTCAGATGGGGGAATGTGAATGGAATAAGGAAGTGAGAAAAAATGTGAGACAGTGAAAAAATCTATGAATTTTAACGCTGAGAACCTAATACATATTCTGCTCCTAACAAGCTATATGAACTTGAACAAGTTTCTTCACCTCTGTCTCACTTTCCTTATCTTCAAAACATGAAGCTACATTAATTGATTTCTCCAATCACCTCCAGTTTCTAAATCTTAAAATTCTACAAAGCCCATCACATCACTATTGAAAATCAACCAAATAAGTACTCATGGAGTACCATGAGGTCATTACTGTAAGTACCTTGGGTTCAATGCAATTTGAGCAATGACCTTTGCCCTCCTAGATCATCTATCACATCATCAAAGACTCACCAAAATTTTAGTAGTCAGTGGGTGTTATGAAACACCCTAGAGTTTCCCACTACAGAAGAAATAAAATTGATATAACCATTTGAAAAGCAATTTTCCAACATACACAAGTCATTTTAAGGCCATAACCTTTGACCCACTTAATTTTAGAAATGTGTCTAGTCATTAAAAAATTGGAAGTAAATATGTCCACTACTGACAGACTAAATTAGCAATTAAATTGCCTACATTCATTATAATGATTTATAATAATATTTAATGACACAGGCAAATGTTCAAGCTATAATATTAGGCAAGAAAAGTATATACATGGCATGACCATAATTATGTATAATGTATGTATATGTCCTACATTGTTGTGCATAAGTGTATAACATTTAGAAATAAGACTAGGAAGACAGATAACCTGTAAATAGCAGTTATCTCCAAGTATGTTTTATTTTCTTCTTTGGTGTCACCTTTTTCCTTAACTATGTGTCAGATACACACCTCACAACTCTATGAAATAAGGACTAGCATGATGCCAAATTTATAGGTAAGGAATCCAAGGCACAGAGGGGTTAACTTCCAAGGGTAAATGGCTAAACCAGCATCTGATCCCAAGCAAATCTGATTCCAATGCCCATGTCTTAACCATGGCACCACCCTGTAAGGAGCAGTCAACAAGCTTACCCTTGGAGAACAACTGACTTTTGAAGAGTATGAGACCTGCCACTACACTGAGTGAGGGGAACTGCATAATGACTCCAGGCAAGGGACTCAGGTTCTGCTTTCTTTATAAAGAATTGTGAGCAAATCATCACAGGCAAGAGAAGCATCTAGGGAAATTAGTCTGGCAGATAAACATGGGAGAAGTTGGCAGGAGGCAAAAGAGGCCGTTGAGAAAGAAAGAGAATATAAACACACAAAGTAGGTGGTGTGGTGATGAGGGAGTAGGCCAGGTGATGGCAAAGAGAATATAGTTGAGAAAATAAAAAATACCTTGAAGGGAAAATTAAGGGAACTTACAAAACTGTATGCTGGGAGGAAAAAAAATTGTGTGGAGGTAGAGAGGAGGGACAAGTCATATCTCACAACCCAACAAAGGCTGGATAGAAATGTTTCCTTGTATTTTGATTTGTAACTTTTGTTAACTTTTTTTGTACTGTTTCTTATTTTTAAGGCTTTTTTAAACTACAAGATTAACACAAAACAAAGCATCACACAACACTGTACTCGGTACAAGCAAACACTGGTCAGTGACTGAAAAGGCATTCTGCGGTAAGTGACAAAAGTGATTAGCAAAGAATCATAGACCATAAACATCTACTAGTTATTTACAAAATCAAGATAAAGAACCCACTAATGGCTAATACTGACAAAGAGTCAGGTCTGATAACATCTTCTAGCACAAAGGCAAGCTGATTTGCCACTTGCTTTAAAGAGGCACCGGCAACTTGCCAACAACAACAAACAAACAAACAAAATATATATACGTGTGTGTGTGTGTGTGTGTGTGTGTGTGTGTGAGTGATTAATCTAATCAACCTACTGAACTGAGAAAAACAGTGTGCCAAAATCATGTTTACTCACAGATTACTCCTTCTAGGACAACACAGTGTTGCATAAACATCTATCCTTCAACTTAAAAGTTCACACTCATTAAAAGGGACAAAACCCAGCAGTACTCAGCACGTAGGAGCTTAATGAATATTACTGGATGATGATGACACAGACAAGAGTCTCAAAAGAATGAGCTCTCCTCGTGGAAAAAGAGGCAGAAACATAAAGGACCACAAAAAATGTACGTGCAATGGCTAAACTCAAATTACCAGCTCAGGCTGGGCGATTTTACTGCATTATGCCTGCATTAACATCCCCACTCTCAATGTAATGCTTTATTAACCTAACTGATAATGCCTCTCTTCACTCAGGGTTATTAGCAAGTACAAGTCTATTGAGACTGGCAAACTAATTCAATCATTCAACAAATATTCTGGAGCACTTACCACTTGCAGGTAATAAATGATTATCTAGTCTTCTGTTGCTAATGCAGGAAAGGGTCTAAAAACCAGCGGGGTTTGTTTGGGGGGGCCTTAATGGGAAGAGCTGAACAATCAGAGAAAAGTGACATTAGTTTCATCTAATTGTCTGCTAATCACAAAGGGCAACTAATGGCACTGGTTACCTTTAGGGCATACATACATATTCAAAAAAGCAAATTTTCTTTTTCAGGGAGGATATTACTTAACTTTGGCTCTCTCATGGACTGGGGCCAAAGTCAATATAAGGAAAATCATATGTAGTTTGTTTTTCCAAACTGGTTTGCCTGCTCTACCTTCAATATCACTGTCTAGCTGGACATTGTGGTGGGCACCTATAGACACAGCTACTTGGGAGGCTAAGGCAAGAGGCTTGCCAGAGCCCGGGAGTTCAAGGTTGCTGTAAGCTATGACACCACGGCACTCTACCCAGGACAACCAAGTAAGACTCTGTCTCAAAAAAAAAAAAAAAAAATACAGAAGGCAAATACACACCTGAAAAGATGTTCAAATGGCTCAGCATCTATAGCACAATGGTTACGGCACTGGCCACATGCACCAAGGCCGGTGGGTTCGAACCCAGCCCTGCCCAGCTAAACAACAATGACAACTGCAACAAAAAAACACCCAGGCATTGTGAAGGGTCCCTGTAGTCCCAGCTACTTGGGAGGCTAAGGCAAGAGACTTGCTTAAGCCCAAGAGTTTGCAGTTACTGTGAGCTGTGATGCCACAGCATTCTATTGAGGGTGACATACTGACATGCTGTCTCAAAGAAAAAAAAAAGATATTCAACAGTATTAGCTATTATGGAAATACAAATTAAACCCACAATGATGTATTACCACCCACATATCAGAATGGCTTAAATAAAAAATAGTGGCCATGCTAAATGTTGGTGAGAATGCAGAGATATAGGATCACTCATACACTGCTGGCAAGAATGTGAAATGGTAGTCACTCTGGAAAACACTGGACAGCTGCTTAAAAAACTAAACACGTAACCACCATTGAACCTGGTAATCCCAGAGAAATGAAAATTTACATTAACACAAAACCTGTACACAAATGCTCACAGCAGTTTTATTTCCAAGAGCCCAAAACTAGAATCAACCCAGATGTCTTTGTGGTACAAACATACCATGGAATACGACTAGCAATAAAAAGTAATGAACTACTGATACCAGCAACAACTTCGATGAATCCCCAAGGAATTACGTTGTGCTTTAAAAAAAAAAAAAAAAAAAAA
>NW_003852436.1:11321191-11324377 GCF_000181295.1 Otolemur garnettii | reverse complement strand
CACAGATGGCAACTTTCTAGAACTTAAGACACACACAAGTGAGTACAACTAAAACTAAGGAAGATCTGTAGATTATATTAATGTCAAAACCTGGTTATGATATCATACTATAGTTTCATAAAATGTTAACACTGGGGGAAACTGGACAAAGTGTACAAAGAATCTGTGTTATTTCTCACAACAGCATGTGAGTCTACAAATATCTCAATAAAAATTTCAATTTTATACACACACAAAAGGCCCACGCTCTCAAGTGCATTCTTTCAAAGCAGTGCATTCTTTCACTGGGAATACCTGGCAATGATACCAAAAGTGAGAAAGACATGGATAATCTTTGATCCAATAATTCCATTTTTAGGGTATTAATTTTAATGAATACTTTATGATGTGTCAAACATTTAGGGAGAAGAAGCATTTATTTCAGCAGTGGTTTTTATTAGTTAAAGACTAGAAACAACTAAATGTGGTACATCCACACTATGAAGTTCTACCTAGTCAATAAAATAATCACCTAGAATGATGGTCAAGACATACTCAGTTGGTCCACAAATTTTTACTCAATTCCTACCATGTACCAGGAACTATTCTTGCACAGGGAACTTTGACCCATGCCAAATAAAGCACGGTCCCTATGTTAACTGTACACTGTACTGGACCGTCTCTGCTGGTAAGTGAAGAAAATAGGTCAGAAAGTACTATACCTGTATGTGTGTGGTTACAAATTCACACATTAGTGAGAAAATACTATACATACACACACATTAGAAATGCATGTAGGTATATACACACACACATATATATGAACATACAATATAAATTGTGGGAGGACATAAAACAAAATGTCCATAGTGGTTACTGCTGGAAACTGAGATTGGGCAGGTGTTTTATTTACTTGTATTAGTTTTGCTTATTTGTATATTCTAAACTTCTATAATTAACAAGTGTAACTAGTATTATTTTGTAATTATTAGAGGAAAAAAGGCTGGTCCACAAAGAGTGCTTTGTTTTTGGTTTTTTTGCTCAACAATACATGCCATACTTAATATTAAATACATTTTTTTTAACCAATCCACTAATGGCTAGTTTGCTTCTAGGTTTTTGGTGCCATAAACAACATGCAAAGAGCATTTTTTTAACTGAATATTGAGCATGTCCTTGATTTTGTCCTTCAGTTAAAATCCCAGAAGGAAATGCCAGCCCAAAGGGTATGAGCACCTGAACGCTTTTGAGGTAAATGGGCTCCCTAAAGCTGTACTGTTTATATTCTCAATACTTAGTGACCCATTTTCTCCATGCTCACTAATGGTGCAGAATTTCACTTTTGAGGGAAAAAATCTGTTTTGATAGCAGATCAAATTATACAATAATTATTACTTGGTTGCCAGTTAAATTAGAAATTTTAATTTGTCAATTTTCCCTTAATTGCAGAATTTTGTCAGACTCACCAAGATAAACAACAACAACAAAAATCTCCATAAGGACTCTATATTCAATTCAATGATCTTTACTTAGATAACCACGGGGGATTTACATCTGACATCTCCAAATCTTTAGCCCACAGAGATCAGCCTCCCCACCAAGAACTCCCAGCCTAAGGACAAAGGTGGCCTTTTCATAGTGACTGCCTCCTGGGGTAACATGAGAATCAACAATGTGATGCAGACTCGCTTCATGTGCCTGCTATAAGGCACAGCATGGTAGCCTAGTGCCCAGCATATAGTAAATGGTCCCCAAATGTTATTTCCTATTAATGTTTCTAAGTAGCAAAACTTTTACACAGCATAATGGGGACTTACATAGCAGCTATTTCAATCCTCCTTTCATGAGGGAACAGGGGTTTGCAAAGGTGGGCCTAGGACTCAGGTTTTCTTAATGCCAATCTGATATTCTAACATTATTTTGTCTTTTCCCAAGGTTTCTATATACAGACAAGAGGGTAGAGACACCTTAATTCTCACAATTACACTTAATCAGAGCAACTGCAATTTGAGATTTAAGTCTACATGCTCAAAATATACATAGATATCTGCTGGTTAAATAATAATTCTGTAAAGCAGATATTTTAAGCTGCAGGCAAAAAGCAAATGGGTTTACATCTACCTCAGAAGATGATGAATGATTGATTATAAATCTCTACTCTGATACAGGGTTTCTGATTGCATTAGACACAGGGCATGAAGACTAATTAAAAATGCTCACACATTCATCACCGCTGATTGTGCATACTCCACTCCTGAAAGTACAAGTGTAGCACCTCTCTAAAATGACAGATGAAACTGATGAATTCCCACTCAGAACTCCCAGAGGCTATCTGTCTTGATTTCAGGGTAAATGGGCTTTCCCTAATAACCTAAATCACAAACAGGATGACAGTTAAAAAATCCTAGACCAAATTTTACTATTCTGTCTGAGCAGGGGCTGGCCAGGCCTGGTCACAAGGTATGTGATCAATAAATAATTACAGATAGATTGGTAAACAAGTCTACAAGCATACATTAGGGATTGTCAAAACTCATTTTTCCAGATGCCTACATACTAGAAGTCACAACACATGTGGAGCTAAAGGAAATATATCCTATACGCCACCAAAACTCCTTAAACTGACTCTCTTCTATAAATGCTCCATCCCTATAGTGGATGGCTTGTGCTAATCCCTTCTCCTTCAGGGATACAATTAGTATCAGACAGTTGAGTGTTGCACTACCCTGCAAAAAAATGCTGACAGAGTCTCTCTAACAAGAAAAGAAGGTATTCGGCACCCATAGCTCAGTGAGTAGGGCTGAGGCTGAAGGGCTCAAGCCTGGCCCAGGCCTGCTAAACAACAATGATAACTGCAACAAAAAAATAGCTTGGCCTTGTGGCGGGCGCTTGTAGTCCCAGCTACTTGGGAGGCTGAGGCAAAAGAATCACTTAAGCCCAAGAGTTTAAGGTTGCTGTGAGCTGTGGCGCCATGGTACTCTACCAAGGTTGACATAGTGAGACTCTGTCTCAAAAAAAAAAGAAAGAAAGAAGGGAAGTCCTGACCTCAATCCTCTAAGGAAACTGCCACTTACCACACATCACAATCACCAACATAATGCCCCTGAACAGAAAAGGGATGGACAGGAGGACGACGATGGTCAATCTGTGTCCTCCTACTCCTCAGGAAATATATATCCTTTTCCCTACTCCGCTAAAAACACCACT
>NW_003852436.1:11317874-11321025 GCF_000181295.1 Otolemur garnettii | reverse complement strand
AAAAAAAAAAAAAATACAAAGTCTTGATGAATGAAGATATGTGAGGTGCTAGCATTTGACCTACATAATATATAAACGATCTGACAAATGAAAATGGATTAGAAATTATATAATCTGCATTAAATTCCAAGAAAAAGTTTGAAATTAATAAAATTTAATACAGCAACTATAAATAAGAACAACTCTGAGCTTAAACTCACCCTAGCTTAGCAATAAAGTGACAACCAAGAAAATACACAGACCAAACAATGGCAAAATTGTTATGCAGCTACTCAACCTCAGCTTTTTGAAAAATAATCAAACAGCAGCACTGAAATGCGCGACGTTACACACATCCACATCCTCCATGCTCCTTCCATATTTGCTCATTACTAGAGAGCGAAATTTACGGTTCTATTTTGTAATTTTGCTTTATATCCCTTACATGTTCCTGTGTCAAGTATTTTTAAATTCTTGCCTTCTCTATGTCATCTCCTTCTTTACATGTCTCTTACTGGACCCTGGAGACCCAGGCTCTGGCCAGGCTCTGGTCCTGTAGATTCCAATGTAATTTGCACAGCAATTTATGCAAACAGTTCTACTCCGCACCAAGTTCAGTGCTAAACACAAGGAGCACATCACTGAACAAGTCAAACACGGTTCCTGTCCTTATGGCACTCAGTCTGCACAAATGAGAGGTTAGACGTGTCACCAACGGTCTTTTTCAGTTCTCAAGTTTTTGACTTGACTCTTCTCTCTCTTTGTTCTGATTTTCACGGCACTCACCTCACCTTTTTCATGTCCATTATTTATTACCTACCCTTTCCTATCCTATGTTGGACCTCATTCAAGATAATGATTTTCCTGTTCTGCTCCGACATCAGAAGATGTCTGGCACTTTTGTATGTGCGTCTTATTTCATGACAAGAGGTTAGTGACAATGCTGAGTACATTCTTTGGCCCTCAAACACAGTCGATCATTGGTTATGGGAAGGAATAGCTTTCTCAATTTGAGAAACCTACAGTTATTTTAGAACACAAAGGGTTTATAGGAAGAGCAGACAGAGCCGATCAGTACTGTGCATGATAAAGATTTACAAGGAGTCCCACAAATGGTGGAAAAAATTATTCTTCTGGCTGACAGAAGTTGCAGTTGTGACAGCGACATGCTTTACTCATTAGATAAGAAGGAGAGTGGAGAAAAAATAGAGACACACCTTTCTTACAGGAGAAATCTCATTACTCAGCTAGTGAGCAATGTGAGGAACAGAAATTCAAGAAAGAAGGGAAGAACATCATCTTTTAACACTGAGGAAAAACTAAATGGAAAGATGCATTTAATAATGCAAAATGAAAAAATCAACAAAGGATTGCATGGTTTGCCGTAGAAGACATGAAAAGGTGGAAAGAGAGAAACCATTTTCTACTATGAAACATGTAAGAGCAGATTGCTTTAAGAAGTTCACATCAGGTGGCACCTGTGGTTCAGTGAGTAGGGCGCCAGCCCCATATACCGAGGGTGGCAGGTTCAAATCCAGCCTGGCCAAACTGCAACAAAAAATAGCCAGGTGTTGTGGTGCCTATAGTCCCAGCTACTCACAAGGCTGAGGCAAGAGAAGTGCCTAAGCCCAAGGGCTGGAGGTGGCTGTGAGCTATGATACCACAGCACTCTACCAAGGGTGACAAAGTGAGACTCTGTCTCTTAAAAAAAAGAGTATCACATTCAGAAAAATTATGAACAAAAATAAACAAAAACATTTTAAATATATTACGTAGCCTAAAATGGATAATGAAATGATCAGGTGAGTTCATATTTATGTTTCTCTCTTTCAAACCTGTAGGATAATTAAAAATAATCAACCTCTTTCCTGCCAAAAATAAATAAGACCTAGGGAGTACAGAAGTGGCAGGAAAAAATGGATTGGAAAGAGTTAATACACACAAAACAATCAGTGCCATGTAAAAATTTTACACTCTGACAGATTTAGCCAAACAAGCTCATAACTCAGACAAAAAAAAGAAAATGCATTAAAGGGATTCTATAAAAATCAAGGCCTCAAAAGCAAAACACATAGCAGGATTGTCTTAGATAACACAGAATGCAAGTAAAGGTTATGGGAAAAACTGGCCAGAGGAAGAGGAGAAAGCATAGAATGCTCCTCTTCCTCCTCAAAACTGGAATCTGGTCTAATGAAAGTCTGGTCACTGGGTCATTCAATCTTGATTGCTTAATGAAAGTATACAAATCAGCACATACTATGCCTAAGCATTCCAAATGTCCCTAATTATGGCTAAGTAGATAGAGGCCTTAAAAATCACAATTCACCCTATTTGAAAGGGTTGCTGGCACATCATTAATTAAAACACCTCAGCTCCCAACTACATTAGAAGCATAATAATTATCTTCATACGAAATTTGCTTTGTAATACTTGAAATGCTTCAAACCCTAAGTGACAACAGAATACAAACAAAAAGACCATGCATTAAGCCTCTTCCTGTCCATTACTATGTTGCTGTAGACCAAAGAGCTCCCCCCTCTGAGAATAAGGAGCACTAACAGTCCTGAGAAAGAAATGCAACAATTATCATGATTATTATTATATTAGCAGCACCTGAATTTTCTTGAGTCAATACCATGTGCCATGACTGCAGCAAGTGCTTTTTTATATGCTCCAAGTTCAGAGAGACTAGGTAATTTGCCAAAGGTCACCCAGTCAGAATGTGTCAGGGCAGAGAATTGAAACCAGTTCTTTCTGGCTCCAGACTCTATACTGATAATCAATACAGCGCCAAAGAGGTAATGTCAAAAGAGGGGAAGGGATGGAAAGAAGGAGTTGGCAATTGCAAATAATTTCCCCAACTGCCATTTATAAGGTTGACAATGGAGACCAGGCACAGTGGGTCATGCTTGTAGTCTCAGCACTTTGGGAGGCCAAGGTGGGAGAATCATTTGAGGCCAGGAGTTCCAGACCAGCCTGGAAAACAGAGCAAGACTCCATCCATCTATACCAAACAAACAAAACAGGACCACAAAAGTTGAATGTTGAACCATTAGAGAAGCTCACAGAATTCCAAAGATTTTTCAAAATATCTCAAAGAACTGGCCTTGTCTCTCAAGAGTGATAAATTTTGAACAGAGAGAAATGGTAAGTCTGTAGAGGGAGGAAAGAG
>NW_003852436.1:11306695-11317559 GCF_000181295.1 Otolemur garnettii | reverse complement strand
TGAATTTTATCTATTTCTTTCTGAAAACTGAAAATCTAAGAAAGGCTTTTCTTACAGATGAAAAACTGAGAAGTCATCCTGGTTAACAGGCATCGAGCATTAGGAAAACACAGTTTTGAAATCCTACAGTCACAGTCCCTCCAAGAATAAGAAAGGGCCAACACTATTCATGGAGTTTCAACATGGCCCTGTGTCATCACTGAAGAACCTAAAATTAAAAAGCATATCATGGCCTAGTAGAGTCAAATGAATCAGGCTTCAAATCCCAGTTCTGCTACCAACTAAATCTACAACTTTAAGCAAAGTACTTACCCTCTTTTGGTCCTAATCTCCTCAGTTTTAAGATGAGGATAAAAACCTCCATCTTCCTGTTATCTGGTGGCATGACGGTGTACTCTTCACCTCTGTTGTGGTATATGCCATGCCCACAGCCCATTCTAAGGGAAACTGATAATATTCCCATCCACTGCTTGGGCACAGCCTTAGACAATGATTTTCTACACTAAAATATACATATGTACCAGGGGTCTGCTAGTCATATGGAACAGATCCTGACAGAACCAGGCATGGGAACCTGCCCCACATGCAACCAGTCCCTAGGCTGGCCAACAACCTGTGATGTACTTAATGCCAGAGATGATGATCAATTTGCTTACCCATTCAAATTCTCTCGGGGACTTGAACTAGAAAGTAAAGGTAGCTGGTAGCAGGCTGTGAAACACACAGGTCCCGTGACAGAACAGAAACTTGGACAGTAGCAGGGTTACAAGAGGGCAGACTCCCAGAATGACAGTCCACAACCCCTCAGCTGAGGCCTCCAGAACTAGTGGGGGTACAAGCAACCTTCTAATCCCTGCCTCTGGGTGTTCAGTTCCCTCAGCCCTTGCCCTTCCTATAGGCTGACTGTTCCCTTTCCCTAGGATTAAACAATAAGCTTTCTACTACTCGAGGTCATAGGTTATCTTTGCAACAGAGATACAGCAGGTGGGGAGGCTATACGCACCTGTAAGACAGGCCATGAGGGGCAAAATCATTCACCAAGCTGTTTTGTTGGACCTCCCTGAACAGATTGGGAGGCAGAAATGACATGACCACCTAGCTGAGAAAGGCTCAAGATATGTCTCACAGATGCAGATTACCAAAGAAAAACCACAGGGCAGGTGGGGGCAGAACACCCCAGGTAGGATAAGTTAGAATAAGGCATCTTTAAGAAGTTCCAGAAAGTGAAACACCATATAAAATACAGAAGCCCTCATACCTTTGCCACCATTTGTAACCTCCTTTGAGGGGAGAAAAAATTACTACTCTAACACTTTTTGAGCTTTTAAACAAAGCCGTATGTTGCTGGTTTTCTCTTTGAGATGAGTTTCATTCAATTAAGGAATGAAAAAACAAAGACTATACAACTCACTTCAACCAAAAAACAAAACAACGCAAATACCTAATTTAGAAAATGATAATCAAAATAACAAGCTGCGCCACCCATACGGAAGTCATTACATGAAGGCTCCCCCCACAGTCACCTCCTCCTAACCTGGCCTCCGATCCTGTGCCAGCTTTTTTCAGAAGCACCTTTGGGATCTCTTTCCATTTATCATTTATTTTATTACCTCGCTTGCAAGCTAATTTGTTCCAGTTCATGTTTTCCGGCTTAAATATGTGAGTTCAATATTTCAACAGAATGGACAATAGGTTTCAGCAGATGCCCTTGATGTACATTTCATAGCTACCTGCTTCAGTACACCTCTCTCAAATTTGCATATAGCACAGAAAATTTGTTTACCATGTATTTTAAAGAGGCAGCAGAAAAGCACTACTGCATAAATCAAACCTGGGGAGGGAAACAGGGGTACTCTAACAGTCCAAAGCATAATTTATCCAGATTTATTTTTCGTCAGACCACTATTCAACTGGGCTTGAAAACTGTTGTTCCTATTAGTTTTTACTTCAGCCACCAGAATAACCAGGCTTAAAAGCAGCTACTATATTGACAACATGTTTGCTTCTCATAGAGGTGGAAATGAGCAAAAAAATTCAGATCCAAAGCCAGGGGCCTGGGTCCATTCAATATGTTCTGAGAAATACCTGAGATAATAACACTTGGGCTTCTGTTTTGAGCTACATGATTTTTATTCTATTCTCTCACTGTACAAGATTCAACACCTTCCTGGCATTGAGTGGTAACAGCCCAAGGTGATAAACAGTGAATCACAACAAACTTCATTGAGTGGTTTTTTGCAGCCTATAAATAAAATCAGAACTGAAGATAGTGAACCTTCTGAGGTCTGAACATTTCAAGGTAATTCATTTCTAAACCTGTCTGGAAAAAGTATAAACAATATCAAAAGAAATGTGGTTTATGATTAACAGAATTTCTTAATACACAAAAATTCACATTTTAATCGCCAATACTAAAGCAATTGTGGACCTTTAACTTTTCAGTCCCTGTATTACCAAAAAACAAAGAACCCAACTCATTTTCTAGCAGGGTTAATGCAGAGGGGTGGTCCCATTAACCCCCCCTCTTATCGACCCACCCCCCCTTCCCTTCCCCCACCCCTTCCCTCCTTCATCCTGGGCTATAATTGTGATTCATATGAAAGTGTGAGTGATTTAAATTGGTTTTATAGTAGTCCTGAGTCCACTGGATTTTTTTTTTCCACACCTATGGAACATATTGCAAGGGTACAAGTCAAATCTATCAAGTATTGAACACAAATGTCTTAACACTACGATTAAGTAAATGAGGTGAAAGCTATATTAATTAGTAGGATGTAAGCACTCCAATTTGTACAAATAACCAACACACTGAATCCCACAAAGGCATAAATGTATTCATGATGTAGGTATAAATGACTTAATTAAATAAATTAATTAAAAAAATAAATAAATAAAAATGAATTTAAAAAAGAAATAAAAATACTAAACTTTAAAAAATATTTTTAAAAAAGAAAGAAAGAAATGCAGAGGTGAGCAACAAAACACTGGCTTCAGGAAAATGCTGCAGATCTAAACTGTTTTTATATGATGACATTACTAAAATGGACAAAAGAAATTTAATACTTCATTAGGCCACAAAAAAAATTCAAATAGTTATACAACAAATGGTAAACAACATTTTAGAAATTTGGGTGACTTATAGTGGGTACTTTCGATTTGTTGAGAATATGGTCCCAGACCATCTTCCCTTCCTACTAACACCTCCCATTTAAGGGTGGAACCTGGCTGCCATTTTGGCATTATATGAGCATAGCTGTCCAACCCTTGCTGGGCCATAAATAGACTGAGCAATCAAATTTCTCCCCCCGGGAATTTAAATCAGAATTGGAAAAAGCTAAAAGTGATTCTCTAGGTGCTTCAATAACTGAGACTTAAACTCAGGAGCTACAGAGAAGCCCAGTTTAGCTATGTGAAGCGAAAGCCAGGTTAGTGAGAAAAAGAAAGAAAGCAGAATGGAGTGCAAAGGTGACATTCTAATCCCTGAGGCCCAGCTGAGCCTGAGTTCCAAAAGATACCAGAATCCTTTCGATAAATTTCCCTTTCTTATAAAATAGTTTTTTTCAATCCAACCTATTTTAATCAGGGCCAGACTAGTATAAGCATAGGAAAAGGGTTAAGCAATGCTAGAATGATCCTTCTTCAAGTCAAAATAAAATAAGACAATCATCAAAATTCACAACTAGAAACTCTACTTTGATCAAAAGAGAGAGCTGACATGCCATTTGAGTATTTGGTTCCTATTTCTGTCATGTATTTATTACAGTATTTTGGTTCAAAATCAAAGAGGACTGAGTTTCTACATGTCAAATGGGTAACACTTCCCTTCCAAGAGCATCTCCTGCTGTCCTCGCTGCCCCCAACACACTGGCACATAGCAGCAAGTACCTCTTGCAGCTTCCCTCAGGTGTTAATCTGCTCATGTTAAGCTTCTTCTCAGAAGCCTTCAGAGCTTTCCAACTGCTTGATGTGTCAAATTAGAACTCCTGATCCATTAGTGCTGCATCTATTACTTTTGCAGTATCTAACCACTACCATAACCCATTACACTTAAGTTTACCGTCAGTCCTAGCGTCAGCTCTCCTGTTTGCCATTCATGGTCACAAGACTCCCACTCCAAGTTGAGACCATGTCACTTGCTGATGGCAAGAATAGTAAAGGAGAGGGATCTCAGAGTCTGGATTAACCTGGATTTTTCTAATAACCTGTCATCATTCAATTTCTCCAGGCCTGACTTCTCTATAAAGATGCTGGGGCTTGACCACTGGTTTACAGCTCTTTTGTCCCCAACAACCCTAAGAAGGATGGCAAGAACACATGAAAGATTAAGAAACAACATTTTTTAAAAAGAACAAAATAGGTCACATTAACTGAGTTAAATACCCAGAAAGAGATACGTTGGCTTATATGGCATCACAGCAGAAGTAGAACTTGAGCTAAACTATGAAAGATAAAAAAGATATGGATGGTTGTGCTTATGTCACTGAAGGTTTCATTTTATTTTTGTGCTGGTTGTTCACAAGTGGCACTAATAAACCATTGAAAGAAACACTGATTAAGACTGAGAAAGAAAAAACTATTCTAAAAGCTTAACACATATTGGAAGATCCTCTGTAAGACAAAGGACAGTACTAAAGGGGAAACCCAAAGATAAGCAGGAGATGTGGTCCACTAGTATATAACCTCTATGATGGCAAGGAGTTTATCAACTTTGCTCACACTATACTCCCATCCCCTAACAGCACCTGGCAGCAGAAAAATATTTGTTGAGAGAATACATAAACATAGCCCCTATCTTTAAGCACTTATGATTTTTAATACGTGAAGAATAAAAAGAGAGACTATGTTGTCCTTTCCCTTCAGGATCCCTAATAAATATGGTATCAATTTTACTTACAGGAAGCCCTCTGATGGACAACAGAGAAAAGAACACAAACCTCAAATAATAATCATTTTCTATTAAATAGAGTGAATGATCAAATCCTACTGCATCAGCAAAGAAACAAATCTTGTCACTTGACTCATTCTCTATGCTGATATATTAGCTAAAAATGAGCCTTTTAATAGAACAGAATAAGTCACTCCACAATGGTAAGCCCAAAAACTCCCTGAAAAATATATTAACTTGTTTCAAAATACCAGTTCTTCTTAAGTTGATTTTCTCTTCCAACCGCAACCACAGGCAATTATGTCACATATGCCAGATCCACGTGGTCCAAATGACAAACAGCCCCCTTAACCATGCATTACCATAGCAACAAAGGGACTGCATTTGCCGTTCTCTACCTGCCATGGCCTGATCAATTATTTAACATGCCTATACTACAGTGACACTGTATAAATGATCATGTTCGTTAGCAGCAAGCAAGAGTTAGCTCTGAGAAAATCATAACCAGACAGCTCAATTGATCAGAAAACCAAACACACTCGCCTTGACGGTGATGTTAAAAATCACAGTGCAAAGGGAAGGAGAGAGATCAAACTGCTCTTAATTTTAAGCTTTTAGTCTAGAATTGCATGAGCATACAATGATGACCTGAGCTCTTATTGTTTAAAAAAAGAAAAAGAAAAAAGAACACATAAATTAATTTTATCTAAAGTTGCTGAAAACAGGATGATTAGATGAGAAGACTAGAACACCAAACAATGAAATTCACCTTAAACTTGTTTTATGGTTTTGGTTTTAGTTTTTGTCCTGTCTCATTTTCTGGCTTATGTCTCCTTAGTAGAATAGGCAGAAGCCTGGTAAATTGGGGAGAAAGGGGATGTAGTAGTCAGCAGCCAGCCGTGACCCTCCTCTCTCCCAAACTAGACAAATCCCCACTGACTTTCCACAGGGAGGTTCCTGAACAGAAAACCACTGAGGTGATCCATCTGGTTCAATGAGAAAAAGAGAAACTTTTTCATCAAGAATAATCAGAGACTGGCTTGGCGCCCATAGCTCAGTGGTTAGGGCACCGGCCACATACAACAGGGCCCAACCCAGGCCTGCTAAACAACAATGACAACTCCAACAACAACAACAACAACAAAAAGTCAGGTATTGTGGCAGGTACCTGTAGTCCCGGCTACTTGGGAGGCTGAGGCAAGAGAATGGCTTAAGCCCAAGAGTTTGAGGTTGCTGTGAGCTGTGACACTACAGCACTCTACTGAGGGCGACATAGTGAGAGTCTGTCTCAAAAAAAAAAAAAAAGAATAATCAGAGACTGAGTTAAGTCCAGTACTCCTGCAATTCACTGTTGGACACAATTCAAAACTTGAAAGCCAATATAACCAACAATTCTAATTTTAACCACTTCATGAGTCTAACCCAGGTAGGGTCAGGGTTAGAGTGGTCCCAGGGCTTGTACCTGCTACGATCCAGAAACTGGTCAGCACTGAAGGCTGGAATCAGCACTGGGGCTGGATGGAGGGTGAATGGCTTTTGGACACACTTTGCTGTGCTCTTTCATGTCACCCTTCAGAAAACATTCTCTCTTTCTTTAGAGAGAAAACAGGGGTAGCCATCCAAATGATACTAATCAATTTATAATAGATCATAGTCTGATAGTTAAAGTTTCATACAAACAGCAGTTTTTTTGTTGTTTTTGTTTTTGGCTGGGGCTGGGTTTGAACCTGCCACCTCCAGCATATGGGGCTGGTGCCCTACTCCTTTGAGCCACAGGCACCGCCCCAGACAAGAATTTTCATATGGTTAAAAATAACTGACATGCCAAAAAGGAAGTCTCTAATTTACTGACAAATTAAAAGGCATACACAAAAGTTTGAAGAACCCATTCTTACACAAGGTTTCTATGATACGGCTCTTTCTAGGTATACTCCTTAGTCTTACTACTTTTCCAAAATCTAGCTTGCTACAAGCTGCAGCTATCAAACCTTGATTAGACTGCCAAAATCAGTAAATAACTTATAAAAACTGTTGTTTTCCAGTACAGTAGTCTTTCCATCACAGGTGCTAATTTTTATTATGGCAAATGCAAGAAAACCACTTAAAAGATCATGATGTGCAATTAGTTCACTGTTCACATGGAAAAGAACGTGAAAAAAATTATAAATATTCATCCAAAATAACTGTTTCTTGCTTAGAATCCACATTTCCCAAGAAAAGCATCACAAATACTTAAAATAAAGGCATTTACACTAGTTTTTTGTTTGTTTGTTTGTTTTTTGAGACAAGTCTTACTTTGTTAACCTCAATAGAGTCCCATGGGGTCACAGCTCACAACAACCTCAAACTCTTGGGCTCAAGCAATTCTTCTTGCCTCAGCCTCCTAAGTAGCTGGGACTACAGGTGCTCACCACAATGCCTAGCTATTTTTAGAGATGAAGTCTTGCTCTGGCTCAGGCGAGTCTCAAACTCCTGAGTTCAGGCCATCTATCCACCTTGGCCTCCCAGAGTGTGCTAGGATTACAGGCACAAACCACTGTGCCCAGCCTTGCACTAGATTTTTTACCACAGCTCAATTTACAATTACCAAGATGTGGAAACAACCTAAATGCCCATCAATCCAGGAATGTATTAAGAAACTGTGGTACATGTATACTATGGAATACTATTCAGCCATAAAACAGACAGAGACTTTACATCTTTTGTATTAATCTGGATAGAGTTGAAACACATTCTTAGAATGGAAAAGCAAGTATCCAATGTACTCAACACTAATAAGAAGCCCGAAGACAATCTAATATACTCCCACATAAGAGAAAAACCCAACTCAATTCAAGATGTGGGAGGTGTGTGGTGTACTCACACTTAAAGGGCACAATATAAGGGTACATGGCATACCTTCTGGGTGCAGGACACGACTACAACAGGGACTGTACCTAACAAATGCAAACAGTGTAACCTAATTGTACTCTCACATTAATCTAAAATAAAAAACCAAATATTTAAAGTGAAATCTAGAGTAGTCTATTTTCCACAAATTGTTCCTCTAAGTGGATAAACTACCATATAAAGAAACTAAAAATTTATGAACACTTCATATGGTGGTGTAATTTTACTTATATGCCCACATGAAACAAAAACAAGCACCTCGGGGATCATTTACACAACCTAATGTCTTTCTGATTACCATATACAAAAGCTTAAGACAGATGACCTCTCACATCTGACAGTATACATGACATGAGTTATGACCACTGTTCTGCTTCCATAATTGAGTGAATGCCTTTAAACAACTGGTCAAATATCTGCCTCTCATTTTCAGTCACTTGACATGCATGCAAATACATGTTTACAATATGGTTAGGGACCCATGGAGAATAATTAAGTTCCAAGAAAGTCTTTTTGAAGTTCTTAGCCTTCACACTTCTGTATTCTAATAACTTAGGTTGTCAGTATAATAGAAACAATCTATAAATGACATTTAAAAGCAAAGTGAATTTCCTTCTCCCAGCTGACAAGGACTTCATGGCTAATGGTCACAGCACTCATTTTACTTCCTACTCAATAGCAGGCATTCCTGTTTGTCACAGAACTAAAAATTAGAATATACTACATAAATCTAAACCATCATATTACACTCGTATGAATTAGCCTTCAAGTTTGTTTATAAATTATTCCTACTGCTTGCACTCAAAGTAATTAAAGGTTAAACAACAGAAGTAATATACATCCCAGTACTGTCAGTATTTTCTGGGTTTTTTTTTTTTTTTTTTTGAGACAGAGTCTTATCATGTCACCCTCAAGAGAGTGCTGTGACTTCACAGCTCACAGCAACCTCAAACTCGGCTTAAGCAATTATCTTGTCTCAGCCTCCCAAGTAGCTGAGACAACAGGTACCCACCACAACGCCCGGCTATTTTTTGGATGTAGTTGTCATTGTTGTTTGGCAGGCCTGGACTGGATTCAAGCCCACTAGTTCTGGTGTATGTGGCTGGTGCCCTACCTGCTGAGATACCAGTGCTGAGCCCTAGTACTATCTTTAATAGCAACAATTATAAACCTCAAAATATCCAAGAACGGCAAAGTGATTCCATATGACTTATAGAACATCCCATCCATATAACATAAAACTCCTAAAAATGGTACAAGACCAGAATAATTAAGGTAGATCAATGGAACAGAAAAAAAAAATCTACAGAAATAGACTCCCACATATAGCATAGTGATTTTCAACACAGGCATGAAAATAATCCCATAGGTGAGAAAAATCTTTCCAACAAATAGTGTAAAAATAACTGGATAGCCACATGGAGAAATATTAACATCAATTCCTATCTAACATCACTCCTGAAAACTAACTTAAGGGCTCGGCACCCATAGCTCAGTGGTTAGGGCGCTGGTCACATACACCAGGGTTGGTGGGCTTGAATCCGGCCCAGGCCTGCTAAATAACAATGATAACTACAACAACAACCAAAAAAAATATTAATAATAACTGGGCATTGTGGTGGCCCCTTGTAGTCCCAGCTACTTGGGAGGCTTAGGCAAGAGAATCGCTTAAGCCCAAGAGCTTGAGGTTGCTGTGAGCTATGACATGACAGCACTCTACTGAAGGCAACATAGTCAGAATCTGTATTAAAAAAAAGAGTGCAGCACCTGTGGCTCAAAGGAGTAGGGCACTGGACCCATCTGCTGGAGGTGGCAGGTTCAAACCCAGCCCAAGCCAAAAACTACAAAAAAAAAAGGAGAGAGCAAGAAAGAGAAAACTAATTTAAGATATAATATCAATATAAATGTAAAAGCTAAAACTATAAAGCTTTATGAAGAAAACACAACAAACTATCATCATGACAAGAGGATGGGCAAAGGATCTATAATATAAAAAAAATACAACTTTCTTAAAATTTTAAAAGTCTCATCAAAGACGCAGTTAAGAAAGTCAATAGGCTAGTCACAGAAGGGAATAAAGATCCATAAAACATTCACCAGACAAAGCACTGGTAACCAGAAACATCAAGAATTCCAATAGCTCAACCCAATTCAAGAAACAGAAAAAAAGATTTGAATAAATACCTTACAAAAGATGTACAAATGGCAACCCAAGGATATGGAGCAATAGGAACTCTCATATACACACACGTATTAAGGGTGGAAATGTAAAATAGAACCATCACTTTGGACGGAAGCCCATGAGTTTCTTATAAAGGTAAACATAAACCTACCCTACAATCAAGCCATTCCACTCCTAGGGATTCACCCAAAAGAAAGAGAGATGCAAAAGAATATGTGTGTGTATATACATACTTATATATATGCTCATATAACCCCAACTGTCATAAAACATATCACACATACCCACAAAAACTTGCAGAAGAATGTTCAGAGCAGCTTTATTTATAATAGCTAAGATAATACCCCAGATGTCAATCAATAAAAGAATATAGAAACTGTGTTATATTCATACAATGGAATATAACTCAGCAATAAAAAGAACAAATTACTAAAACATACAACCTGAATGAATCTCAAAAACATGATCCTGAAAGAAGTACCACATACAACAGAGTATATATATGATTTCAATTATATGAAACAATAGAACAGGCAAAACTAACCAATGGTAGAAAAAATGAGAACAATGGTTGCCTTTGTACAGATGGGAAGTGGGGACTGACTGAGAAGAGTCATGAGGGAACTTTCCAGAGTGATGATGACTTCTAATCTATATTATGATAGAGCTAGGGTAATATAAGGGTATGTGTCTGTCAAACTCAGCAAATATACATGTAAAATATATGCGTTTCATACAGTACAAATTTTGAATCCAACGGAAAATTAAACCAACACTGAATTCTAGTTAAGGATAGGTATGCTGGAGCACTTAGAGGATATTTCTTGATATTTGCAATTTACTTTGGAATGTAACAAAAAATTAAGATGGACTAAAGGATGAAGAGAATGATGGTTAAATGAACAGAT
>NW_003852436.1:11298037-11306562 GCF_000181295.1 Otolemur garnettii | reverse complement strand
CCCGCCACATCCGGCGTATGGGGCCGGCACCCCACTCCTTTGAGCCACAGGCACCACTCAGACTTTGTTCTGTTTTTGAAATTTTCATAACATTTTTTATGATAAAACATTGAAAGACATGGTATGAAAAGAATATTTACTGACATGGAAAGATTTTACATATAAAAATCCATTAATTGTAACATTTAAATTATTTTAACTTTTGCCTCTTTGTAACAACACTGCTTAAAACACAATTTGTACAGCTGTATAAAAATATTTTCTTTATATTCTTTTTCTCTAAGTTTTGCCTATTTTTAATTTTTTCTTTTTACTTTTTAATTTTTTTAGTTAAAGGCTAATACACAGACATACACATCATCCTAGGCCTATACAGGGTCAGAATCATCAAGACACCACTAGGCAATAGGAATTTTTCAGCTCCATTACAATCTTATGGGATTACTGTCATGTTTGCAGCTCACCACTGATTAAAATGTAAAATATGGCAGGGTACAAAATAGCATCTATTAAATGACTGCATTTTAATTTCTTAAAGGTAAAAATATGCACAGAAAGGAGCTAGGGAGATAGTCACAAGTACCACATTGGTCCATTTAATGACTACTGTTAACTCTACCTCACAGAGGAATAATATATTATCCACTTGTGAAATAACAAAGCACTGACAGTCACTGGATTTGCCTAGGCCATCTTAATTGAAATTTTATATAGAATAACATATATTATTTGGAGCACTCCAAAGTGCTCTCTTTTTATTTGGGGCAGCCTGATAAAGATTTGTCCAATCAGGCTGGGTTTCCGGGTCTTCTTTCCACAGCATCCAGCATGTTATCTCAACCACAGCATTTCTAGACTGTTCTGTAACTGTGTATTTCCTCAACAGATCATGAGCTCCTTAAAGGCAAAAACTATATCCTTTTTTTTTCTTTTTTTTTTTTTAATTGAATGGTAACTATGTACATTAATGCACTTCTGGGGTACAGTGTGGGGTTTTCACACACAATCCGAAACACTTCCATCAAACTGGTTAACATAGCCTTCATGTCATTTTCTTAGTTACTATTTTAAAACGTTCACATTCTACTCTTAGAAAGATTCACTTGTACCCTTGTACAAAAACTATATCTTAAAGCTAAACTTAGTAACTCCAAAGATTAGCACAGTATCTGGCACATACGGGACAGTCAATAAATGCTAAATGAATAGAGGAATCAAAAAATGAACAGCGGGCTCGGTACCTGTGGCTCAAGTGGCTAAAGGCGCCAGCCACATACACCTAAGGTGGCGGGTTCAAATCCAACCCAGGCCCACCAAACAACAATGACAGCTGCAACCAAAAAATAGTCAGGTGTTGTGGTGGGCACCTGTGGTCCCAGCTACTTGGGAGGCGGAGGCAGGAGACTCGCTTGAGCCCAGGAGTTGGAGGTTGCTGTGAGCTGTGATGCCAAGGCACTCTACCCAAGGGGATAGCTTGAGGCTCTGTCTCAAAAAAAAAAAAAAAATGAACAGTGATTTCAGAATTCCAGCAAGGACTCTCAATTCAAAAACATCTCCTTCACCCAGATTCTATTATAGTTGAAATTTAATGGGAAGAAATTATTACCTTTATATTTCTTACAACCGTTACCAGAAAAACATTTTAAAATTTACAAGTTCTTTATGAAAAAATAGAATTTTAAGTAAATAAAGCTCACTACTAGATTGCTAGCTCCTTAAAGGTAAGGAAAAACAAACTGTGTTACTGCCTTATACTCAGTACGGAAAGGTCCCTAGGACAGAAGAGTTCCAAAAAATGCACTCAGCAGAATTCATAAATCAAACTGATAACAGGTTAAGTAAGAAATTAACATTAGGGGAACCACTGGATGGCTTGCAGTAATCCCAGCACTTTGGGAGACTAAGTCAAGAAGATCACTTGAGTTCAGAAGTTTGAGACCAGCCTAGGCAACACAGCCAGGGCCCATCTGTACAAAAAAATAAAAAATTAGCTGGGTGTGGTGGCACACATGTGTAGTCCTAGCTACTTGGGAGACTGGGGCAAGAGGATTGCTTGAGGCCAGGAATTCAACACTGCAATGAGCTATGGCATTCCACTGTACTCCAGACAACAGAATAAGATCTTTTCTCTAAAAATAAAAAATTAAATTAAACTAAGTAAATAAAAAGCCAAACCCCTTTTTGGTTATTTAGGGGTACTTCTTTTATTCAAATAGGGGAAGGGTACATATAGGAACTCTCCATACTATTTTTGCAAATTCACTATACATCTAAAATTATTTTGAAATAAAAGATCTTTTTTAAAATTCTGGGCCAGAGAAGCAGGGTCAAAGGGAGCACTATGTCCGCAAAGTCCCTGAGGCGGCCTCGGCAGAAGAGCAGAAGGAAATGGAAGATAAAGTGACCAGTCCAGAGAAAGCTGAAGAAGCAAAATTAAAAGCAAGATATCTGGAACAAAAGCCTGGAGATTCATATTTCTTAAGGAAACGATTCCAAAAAGGGCAAAAATATTTGATTCTGGAGATTACAACATGGCAAAAGCAAAAATGAAGAAAGCAACTTCCTGCTGCAGCCCCAGATAAGACAGAGGTCACTGGTGACCACATTCCCACTCCACAGGACCTTCCTCAGTGGAAACCACTCCTTGTTGCTAGCAAGCTGGCTGGCTGATTAAAAGAGCTGAACTGCATGAATCCTCTAATTCCCATTATTTCTCTTTAATATGTTACTTATTCTCTTTCTATTTCCTTTCACTAAGTTGTTTGAGACTGAAAGCTTTGCAGGTAGCAGTAGTGTGTGTGTGTGTGGGAATATTACACGTGTACAGTGTTGACTAGTTTAACAGTGCACTGATGAACAGGACGTGTTAGAGCAACTTAAGTAATCGACTTGAAAATAATCGTACATACTACCTACCTACTAGTGTAGTGCTCGTTCCAACAAGCAAGTTTAACAATTTTAATGTTTTAGCATTTATTACTTCATCTTAATTATAGCTTTGTATATTACTCTTATTTAATATAACTTCTGTTGTATTGATTTCTTCTGTATTTACCTTTTGGATTTTGTAAAACAGAAGTTTTTTGTTTTTTTTTTTTTTTGAGATGGAGCCTCAAGCTATCCCCCTGGGTAGAGTGCCATGCCATCACAGCTCACAGCAACCTCCAACTCCTGGGCTCAAGCGAGTCTCCTGCCTCAGCTTCCCAAGTAGCTGGGACTACAGGCGCCCGCCACAACACCTGGCCATTTTTTGGTTGCAGCCATCATAGTTGTTTGGCGTGCCCGGGCTGGGAATTCAAACCCGCCACCTTAGGTGTATGTGGCTGGTGCCTTAGCCGCTTGAGCCACAGGCACCGAGCCAAAACAGAAGTTTAAGACCACAAGTTGGAAGAAGGTTACATGTTTTAAACACAAATAGATGGGGCTCTGAAAGACTTGTATCTCTGGGCTTGAACTTGAATGGCCTTAAACCTGTTTCAGCTTTAACAGTAGCATTTTACTTGGGCAATATTTGCCCTCTCTGGTATAATTTACATGACTCTAGTGCTTCACAGCTCCCCATGCAGCTAGTATCCTTATTCAGTTCTGTAGTTTCAGAATACCTTTTGTTGAGGATGTGAATAAAGTGTGCATGGGCATCGACTGCTGATTTCACTTTTGTGCCATTTTTGTAAATAGTTTTGCACAACCTCTCACAAATGTCTGTATTAATTTCACACATTAACAAGTAAATGTATACTATTACGTGGGCTATTAAAAAGAAAAACTAAATGTGCCAACCAGAAGCACAAGAGTTCCTACATAAAACTCTGTATGTCATTACAGCTTTTGTATCATAAGAGTAGTTTACCATTTCAGGTTTAGAGAACACCAAACTGAAACCTTTGTTCAGTCTGCCATAGACTTAAGCTTGTCATTTGTTACTGGTATTCGTGACATTCAGTGCCCTTGTGGAAATATACGTTGCTTAAGCATATTTTTTATCCTATGTAGAACCTTTTGTTTTGACTTTTATGAAAATTACAATTCATGTAATTTATATAAACTTTTTACTTCCACACTCAATTTTGGAGACACTAGAATAAAAGGCTTCAATTACCTTGCCTTTTATACACCAACACCCATCCCCAACCCCACTTGTTGGTTATTTTGGGGTGCTTCCTTTATTCAAATGGTATCGGGCTGTTTGGTTTTACAGAAGCATAGGATAGGTGTCTGTATCCTGATTCTTGAAATTTGCTCTGCTGAATGCTGTGTTTTATAACACAATAATGGTGTTTTCCTTCTGATTTCTCAGTTAATCACTCTTAATTCTTTATTATTACTAATTGTTGATAATTGTTTAAGTAAAAGGAACTTTACTTTTTAAATTATTTGTTTGACAAAACAAATAGTTGAGAAGTCTGGCCTAGGAACCTATGTCAAGATGAGGTGAATTTTGGTAAGTAATATTAAGTAATTTATGATGAGCTAAGTGAAAATTAGAGTAATTTACATGACAGGTAAAACTTAAACATATTTAGATATTTCTACAGATGTTACTTTAATAAAATACCAATTTAATTTTACTTGTAGTTTATCTAGTTAGAGCTTTAGCAGACTTTATTGGGACAAAATTACTGCTCTTTTAGGAGCTCTTCCTACAAGTTGTAATGCTGTAGCATGATAATCAGGACCAGGAGCTTGAGCTGATACTATTTTTCTCTTCATCTTTGACTTGTATAGAGGCTCCTCCCTTTTTTGGGTCCAGGCATCTTTTCTGGATCTTGGCTCCATTTGTATACTTGCTTTCCTTTGATCCCAAACCATAGTAGATAGTGCCTTGAACATAGCATCTGCACTTAAAGGCTGCCTAGCTAGTGCTCTGAGGAAAGCTTACTACTTATTTTCCTGCTCTACCTACCCCAAAAGGCAGAAAAGCAGAAAAATCAGTACTGTATTCATTTGTAATTTTAAGGATAAGTTATATATAAATATATTTGTAATGAAAGCAAGTAGGTGATTCCACAATATGTAGACTCATTATTGAACCAATTTAAGAATTTAAAAATATCCCAAAGTAGAATTTCTGTTAGATCTAGTGTTTTGTTTTTTCCTGAATATTTGCAAGATAGCACCATTAAATTCATAACACAAAAGAAGATTAATCTGAAAGATCAGAGAACACACTATTCCTGACCACGTTAGGACTCCTCCTATGGTTTAAAACAAGTGATATAACATCTGCTTGATTTTTAGTTTGTAAAATACATTAATATTTGACCTACCTCAAAACTTATTGAGAATCTGTGAAATGTTGAGGAAGTGCCCAAAATAAAATTTAAAAGTAAATTTACTCATTAAACCAACCTGCCTTCTGTAAAGTCACAGGGCTTAAGTATGAGGATTTTTCCTTAGGAAAGAGCTGTCTTTAAGGATTTTTAAGTTTAACTGCTTGGCCTCCATTATTGGTACTTGAGATAGAGAGGTTTCAGATTTATCTATTAATGTTTTTCTGCTTCAAAGCTCAATTTATTGAGTCTAAGACATTATTGAGACATTATTGAAGGTGGTTTGACCCTCATTTGAACAGAAATTTTTGACAAGTTGAGCTTAATTGTCCATTTCTATGATTTCAAAGTTGTGGTCTGAGAAATGGCTAATTTTAATCATAGTCTTGTTTATCATAAATGTTGGAGTAAACCAAAGTTAGAGATAAATCCTTTATGAAATCTGGTTAACGTCTGAAATAAAATAGGTTTCTTATCCAAAAAAAAAAAAAATCTGACAGGGACAGCCCCAGCCTTGTGCAAAGTACAGGAGCTAAAAGAAGCAGAGGTTTGCAGGGACGCAGAAAATGAAAGGGCACAAGCAGGACCAGCAAACCACTCTTTCTAGCTGCAACCTTGTCTAGGACCAGGCATATTTTAAAGCTACTTGTGATTGTAAAAAAATTATTGGGCCTCCCAAAAGGTTCCTGCTCAAGAAAGAAAAATAAATCATTCCTTGACCAAACTGATGTTTCTAATCCAGATCATAACATTTCAGAAAGATACATAGCAGGGGAGAAAATATATTTCTTTAAATATATTCATATCTACATAAAACATAAGGCTAACTGGAGCAAGGTACTGTGTTTTAAAAGTAATTCCAGCAGCTCAATAGGAAAGAAACATGGAGTGAACAAAGGAGACAGATGCCCTGGGGTACAGGCTACCTGAATGCTAGTCTGCTACTGGCCACCATTATTCCTTGCCCCAACTGCTATTTACTTTTCTTCATCTGAGAATAACAACAGAGGTAAATTTCACGCAAGAATGAGCTCACAAATGGTGCCCTCAGTCCCCAATGGCAGAAGTCACATCTGCTAATGTATTTTGTACCACCCCTGGCTCACTGCCCTATGAAGGTAAAGAGCTTAATAAATGCTTCCAGGGACGCCAATGACTGAAAGAGCCAGTTTGCTTCCCAGCTCATTTACTCTCCTCAAGTAATATTTATTATTAATTTGGATGAAGAGTAGTCCTATGCTTTTCTTCCCAAAGAAAGCCTAACACCTGCCCAAAGAAAGGAATTTTAATAAAACTGCAGAGAAGGAAAACTATTGTTTTAAGGGATTCTTAGATTTTACCATGAGACAGGAGATTTAGGAAATTGTTCTTTCAATATTGTGGGTAGTTTTTAGGGAAGGATAGTGAGGGAGAGTCCATAAGAGCTGATTGTTAGGGAAATAGACTTTTACAATCTTTCAGTGGCCTGTTTGCTCTGTCTATCTCTGACAGGGTCAAGTCAATCACAAGAAACAAGCCTGGTTCTATAACTCAATGGGTTCCAATTCCAAATTATCGATTTTTTATAAGTCTGTATAAGCCTTATAAGAGTAAAAATAGTCAAACCTTGATCCTGAGAGCCTTCCTATACAAGTATACTACTGAATTTTTGGTTTAACCAATGGTTATGAATCAGTGGTATGCTATACTTTCACATAAAGGACAGTAAGGCAGCCTGTTCTTTCTCACCCTTCATCTCATCCTTTAGCCATAGCTCCAGCCTGTCATGACCACATAAGAGATTTCCAGGCTTGCCAGGAGAATGTCTGGTTCTTAGTAATTCCTCAGATAAGATATGATATTGGTGGCTGTTGTAGTAAGTATGAAGTTTAATCCTCTATACCAGCCTGGGGTCACCCACAGCCACTGCCTCCTCTTAGTTCCTATGCTCCAAGGAGGAACCTCTACATGGGCTTGATGAAGCCCAAGACAAGAAGCTATTAACTCCAGAACTAGCACCCAAAGTAGTTGGCTGGCCAGTGATGAGACCTTAGCACACTTAACATTACTAAACTATACAGGAGATTAGGTTCTCAGAGTCCTTCCTCCAAAGACTCCCCACTATTATGCTTGCTTTGCTCCTTCCTAGATGTTAATTTTCCAAGAGCTTGTTTTTCATCTGCAAATGCTGCACCTCTCTGAGATATTCTAAGGTTAAATAAAAGTTGAGTTACTCAAAAGCATTGAGGCACATAAAATTATGCAATCCAGTTACATAAGCCCTACTTTATCTCCCTTGTTCCATCTCTGTGCCTCTTCCAAACCTTTCATAAACCTGCTTGGTAAGGCCTGCCTGACTGCTCAGCCTTCCTGCCACCGCCTCTAGTCTTTACCTCAAAATAACCCCTGCAGTTTTCATTTTATATTCTGTCTTTTTCTGAATCCTTTGGACTCAAAGTGCCTCAGAAAAGAGACTCCAAGTTCAGTACTACCTCTGCTTCCAGGACTAGCAACATTTACCCCCACTGTCTAAAGAATATATAACATGATCGTTCTGATAGGCATAAGTCTATACCTTTGTTTTCAACTTCCGGTCCTCTCTGTGCCCATAAATGTCTTTCTCCTTCTCAAAGTGGTTCTTAAAGTATTTAAACTCACGGAGGAGGTGAAGAGAATATCAGCGACTTTTCTAAAGGTCATTACAATTTTGAACATAAATAATAAAAAGATCATACATGCCCTTGTTCACTTAATAGCTCAAGAAAGCACCTCCTACAAAACAGGGCATGAATCTAAGACCATCGCCATACCACTTGACAATGTATAAAAATAAAAATATACTAGATAATCCTTAATTACCAAATAGTAATAAATATACATGTTGAATGGAAGGAGGTAATAAATGTATTATCTAAGAATACATAATATGTTCTACCTTTTTTAACTTTTTTCTTATTTTCTACTTTTGTTGCCTTCGTATTATGCCATAGCATTATAGCTCATAGCAACCTCAACCTCCTAGGCACCTAATAAGGGTTTAGTATTTAAAATACATAAAGAACTCTTATAATTCAACAAAAGAAAGACAACAAAACTCAATTCAGAAGGTAGACATTTCTCCAAAGTAGATATATAAATGGTCAATAAGCACATGAAAAAATGTTCTAAATCATTGCTTATAAAGGAATACAAATGGAAACCACAATGAGATGTCATTTCAGGCTTGGCGCCTATAGCTCAACTGGCTAAGGCGCCAGCCACGTACACCTAAGGTGG
>NW_003852436.1:11295409-11297069 GCF_000181295.1 Otolemur garnettii | reverse complement strand
AGGACATGGAAACTGATTATTTAACAGGTATAGAGTACTCTCCCAGGGTGATAAAAAGTTTTGAAACTAGAAAAAGGTGATGGTCATACAAGATTGTATAAATACACTCAACTGTGCATTTTTAAAAGGTTAATTATGTGATGTGTGAATTTTACCTCAATTTAAAAAGAAGAAGAAAAAGACTTCTACTGTCACTTTTAAGATTTCTCTAAATCAACTGTATCAGGGCTTCATAGTTCAATCTCACTGCTTTACATCTTGAAAGAATCACTTCCACTAAATCACATTCTGACATTACGTGCTTGGTTTAAACTGAGGGACATCGTAAGCAGCAGCTGTGTGAAAATCACTATTACAATTGCCATAGGGATGCTGTCGAGAGAATGCTGTCTTCACAAGGACTCAGAAGAGGAATTTGTCTTAGGCCTCAATTCCTAAAAAGGCTCCTTGATGACTAGTATGTTTTTAAAATTTTAACAATATTGTGTGATTTGTAAATGGCGGCAACACAGGTGTTTGGGGGAAGCTGTTCTGCTCACACCACACAATCTCGAAAGTGGGTAGCAAGTCTTTAGATCTGACCCCAACAAAACAGTGCCTACAAGGGACAAACATCTTATCTGACTAGGGAAGACGTACAGAGCATGGCCAGCAAATTATGACTTATGTAGCCTGACTTTAAAAGAATGAACTGAATCTGATAATTTCCTTCTGAAGTATCTGAACTATGAGAAAAAGAGTGAAAATGTAAACAAAACTAAGTCACAGGATGGCAGAACACTGGAGTAAGGGTCCTCAAACTTTGAGAGCTGAGGTTTACAAATACGATAAACCCAGAATCTAACTCTCGACTCAGTGAAGATCAGCCCCTCAGAATACCTGCTCCTAGCTCAATGTAAGGTTTTAACCTGTGGTTTCCTTTATTTGATCCAGCTGTTCTATAAAACTCAGATTCAAATACACTATCCAGAAATAGAGACAGGCCTTGTTAAAGCATTCCTGTGAGCTTTAGCTGATCATATTCCTTTATTTTCATGTTCGCAGTTTTACCTTTAATGTTTATCCTATATTTCTTCTATTCACCTTCACCTTTTTGGAGAGGACAAGATGGAATATGAGTAACAGAAGAATAAAAGTGAGTGTCATGTTATCAATCTGTACAGGAAGTAAGCAACCTGGCAACACAAATAACTTCAGCCCACATCTGAGCAATTGTGAGATGAGCCACCATTTGGGTAACAGCATTTAAGAAAAATAATTTCTTATTTTTCAACTAAGAAATTACAGCAATTATTATAAATCTTAATCTAAAATTATCTACTGCCCAGTTCCTTTCTTAGGCCAGAGAGTAATACTTGACAGGGCTAGCCTTCTGATACTTAACTGTTCCATTTCATGTTGGCACATACTTTTATCCTTGATATAATGGTTCAATTGTATTTGTGTATTTTACTGTCAGCTTCAAATCCATTTTAAAAATAAGCAAAGTTGGCTCGGCGCCTGTGGCTCAAGTGGCTAAGGCGCCAGCCACATACACCTAAGGTGGCAGGTTCGAATCCAGCCCAGACCCGCCAAACAACAATGACGGCTGCAACCAAAAAATAGCTGGGCGCTGTGGCGGGCGCCTGTGGTCCCAGCTACTTGGGAGGCGGAGGCAGGA
>NW_003852436.1:11281136-11294139 GCF_000181295.1 Otolemur garnettii | reverse complement strand
AAAAAAAAAAAAAGAAGTCCAATGTGTACAATCTTTACTAGTAGAAACAAGAATCCACCTTAGTTGTTTCTTAGAAAAGTAGAACTGTGCGAATGTGCAAAAAAACATGTGGTAAGATTAAACAACATGCTTCTAAACAACATATAGGTCAAAGAAGATAATCTCAAGAAAAATTTTTAAAGATTTTGAACTAAATGAAAATGAAAATACAGTTTATCAAAATTTATGGAATGCAATAAAAGTAGTGCTTAGAATGAAATTTATATCATTGAATGCCCATATTAAAAAGAAGAAATACCCAAAAGGAAATTATCTAAGCTTCTACTTTAGGAAACTATAAAAAGATTAAATTAAATCCAAATAACCATAAGAAATAGTAAAAATTATAGCAGAAATCAATGAATTGAAAATCAATAGGGAAAATCAACTAATAAAATCTAGTTTTTTTTGGGGGGGGGGACAGAGTCTCACTATGTCACCCTCAGTAGAGTATCGTGGCATCACAGCTCGCAGCAACCTCAAACTTTTGGCCTTAAGTGATTCTCTTGCCTCAGCCTCCCAAGTAGCTGGGACCATAAGCACCTACCACATTGCCCAGCTATTTTTTTGGTGCAGTTGTCACTGTTGTTTAGCAGGCCCACGCTGTTCGAACCCGCCAGCCTCGGTGCATGTGGCCAGTGCCCTACCCACTAAGCCATAGGCACCACCCCAAAATCTAGTTCTTTGAAAAGGTCCAGGTTGACTAAGAAAAAAAGAGAGAAAACATAAATTATTAATGTTAGAAATGAAAGTTGAGCCATCACTACTGATCCCTTGGACACTAAAAGAATAAAAGAATGCTACGAACAACTCTGTGCTCATAAATTTGATAACCTAGATAAAATGCACCAATTCCTTGAAAGATACAATATACCAAAACCCATTCATACAAGGCAAAATACATCATCTGAATAGGCCTATAGATGGAAATTAAATCAATAGTTAATAACCTTCCAAAAGAGAAAATACCAGGCCCAGATAGGTTCATTGGTAAATTCTACCAAACACTGAAGGAGGAAATTATAGCAATTCTCTACAATCTCTTCCAGAAAATAGAAGCAGGGGGAATACTTCTTATCTCCTTCTATAGGGCCGGTGTTATCCTAATATCAAATCTAGATAAAAACATTACAAGAAAGGAAAATACAGATCTCTCAAAAACATAGATACAAAAATCCTTAGTGAAATACTTACAAATCAAATCTAGCAAGTCATTTTAAAAAATGTGGTTCAAAAATATGAATAATAAGCTTAGGCTCAGAAGGCCTGGGTTTGAAATTCTGTTATATCACATACTATTTAATGGCCTTGGCCAAGTCATTTAACCTTACTTTATCATAATTGGCACTTGCTTACTTGTTGTATAGCATTAGAGAAATCAAATGAGAAAGCAATGTGCAAAAAGCACATCAAATTATAATTTTAATTATAATTTAGGAAGCACTGACTTAATGAACAGCAATAATAATGCCCTGAGTGATTAGACAGCAAAAGGAGAAGTCACCAAAATCAAAATGTTTTAATCTTGGATTGGCTTCATATTCACACTAGTATTAATGGCAACAGAATGCACCTCTGAGCCAAAGTAACCAAACAGAGGGTGTGCAGGCACCACCAGGACCTCACAGACTCCAAAAAAAAAGGCTTAAAGATTCAGATCTTGCAGACAGTGGTAGTACACTACATCTCCAAGTACTACTAAGTACTAGGCAACACTGCCATCCTATGCCTTTGTAGAAAATGCATTTATTTTCCACTAAGTGCTCTTGGCATACTGCTTTACAGAAATCCATTTACACAACAATTTATTCAAAAAGGGGGGAAAATAAATACACACAAAAAAATTTCATTACCCATGGGATATGTCACAGTTAAGGGTAATTAATTGAACTTCTTCCCCTCATGTAGAAAAGCAGCCACAGAAATAACCGTATCAGGGATCAATGGAGCATTTGTTTCACCCTTTAAAAAAATCAACCAGCAGAAAGCTGCTCAGATTTTCTGGTGTGCTTAAAGAAAACCATTTTCAGAGAAAGAGGCTATATTTTTATTTAAGAAAAAAATCAGGCTCGGCACCCATAGCTCAGTGAGTAGGGTACCGGCCACATATACCGAAGGTGGTGGGTTCGAGCCCATCCCGGACCTGATAAAACAACAATGACAACAACAATCAAAAAATGGCCAGGCATTGTGGTGGGTGCGTGTAGTCCCAGCTACCTGGGAAGCTAAGGCAAGAGAATCGCTTAAACCCAAGAGTTTAAGGTTGCTTGCTATGAGCTATGACGCCACAGCACTCTACTGAGGGTGACATAGTGAGACTCCATCTCAAAAAAAAAGAAATCTAAAATCTCTTTCCTGATTTTTGTTTTCTATCATAATTACATTGTTTTAAATATGTATTATACATATTAACATACATGCACTTGAGCATAAAGACATATAAAAAATACAGGATATTTTCAAGATAAATCTGAAGATAAAGCTTTAGCAATTTTCTTTCTCATTTTAGGAAACCAAATTTCATTTGGAAATGTTCCTGTACATCTAAATAGCATAAGTATACTGATTTAACACGCCTAATCTTCTAAACTCATGCCTGCTAAACAAAATGAAGGGATATGCCCCCTTCCTCTACATGGAAAGTTTATTATATAAAATTACCTAAATTTGGGTGTTTTATTGCCTTTATTACTGCTGATCTCACCAAAATTCAAATTCTGTATATTCTGCTATCCATGCCAAAATTAAAACTCCATAGGGCACTTCATTCCTGTGCTCTTTAGAAAACTGATAGTTGATAGTTGGACAGTGAAACTTGGATTTAAATGAGCATCATTTTAACCAACAACCCTGATAGATACCTGATAGATAAACTTTATAGTGCCTTGGCAAATTTGTCAGCTAAAAATATTTTAAACATAAAGGTATATGCTGGTGTGTCCATGGTGAGTAAATAGTAGCAATGTCTGTTCTAATGACCTGCAATCAAAATGAAAGATTTCCCAAAGAAAATTGGAAAAAGTTAAAATCTATGTGAAACACAGAAATAAGTTTAAGTGGCATGTGTAAGGACTTTGTGGCCAGTTTATAACTATGCTTACTTTATGAAGTCATTATTTCAGAAAATTAGGCATAAAACAACCAAAACCATCAGCTGGAGTAGTACGGCAATCAGATGAGACTTCTACTGAGCAGCTCTGGTTTCAGGGAAAGAGACAGACAGACTGAATGACTGACGGACTGACTGACTCAGACAATACAAAGGAGAGTCAAACCATAGCTTTAAAGTTTTTCCCTTTGTTTTTAGCTTTTTTTTTGCCTCTTGCCACCAATGAAGATCTCTAACTTCCCTACCCCAAAATTCAGATACACATTTTCAGACCCTCTATACACTCTTATTCAACGTCACTTCTAAATGAGAACCAGGAAATACAATCACTTCTATATATTGCTTAATAACCATCTAAATCTGTTTTAACAAGTTCATACATTTGCCTTTTAGCAGCTTACCCTGAATTAAAGATTGCAAGGTTTCATCCTTTGATGAAGATACCAGCAGATGGAAAGCATTATGGAGGAAGGGATAAGGAAATCCCCCTAGACAATGAATCAACCTTATTTCATTTTTAAGGATATCCAGGGAGTGGAGCTAGGACCAAACACAGCACAGTCACCCCCTCCAGACTGCCCTACGCTATCATGGAGACATTAGGGTAAACTATCTTTACAATTGGCCTCTTCTAAGTCCTTGAGACAACTGTTCCTCAATTCATACTTGTGCTGGTCAGTTTCTTTTCCCTAAAAACAATGGAACCTCACAGAGGAAGGAGGCCGCAGCAGTCATTTGCAGAAATGCTTCTTGAATCTGGACATGTACCAAATATTACTTGAGCAAGGATTTCTCAGCCTCTGCACTACTGACACTGTTAAAGAAAAATTATTCTGACACTTACTAAAATAGTAAGGAAGATTTTATTCAGGACTATTATAATAGGTGTCGAGATTAGCCCAAAAGAAGAGAAAGAGATCAGGGCCTCCACTCCAAATATAGCAAAGACAGCTAGGGATTATATAGCCCATGGGCAGAGTGAGGGGATCAGTGGACAGAAAATTACTAAGACAGGGTGGGGGCATTCTTGATAAACTATTCTTCATTCAACAGGATTCTTGTAGAAGGCAGAACAGAGTGATCAAATAAACAATGGGGGGATTCTCATTAAACTGAGAATAACAATCAGATATTATTTCCTAATAAAGAATTTGATCAGATATTAAAAGCGATCAAGTGGGGTATAGTGGCTCAAGTCTATAATCCTAGCACTCTGAAAGACCAAGATGAAGAATCACTTGAGGTCAGGAGTTCAAGACCAGCCTGAGCAAGAGTGAAACCCCATCTCTACTAAAAATAGAAAAACATAGCCAGGTGTGGTAATATGTGCCTATAGCTCCAGCTACTCAGGAGGCTGAGGCAGGAGAATCACTCAAGCCCAGGAGTTTGAGGATACAGGATACAGCTATGATGATACCACTTCACTCTAGCTAGGGTGAGAGAGCAAGACTTTGTCCCCCCTAAAAAAGAAAAGAAACAGTAGGAGGATTCTCACTAAACTGACTTAAGGGTAGGTGCCTGTGGCTCAGTGAGTAGGGCGCCGGCCCCATATACCGAGGGTGGCGGGTTCAAACCCAGCCCCGGCCAAACTGTAACAAAAAACAGCCAGGTATTGTGGCGGGCGTCTGTAGTCCTAGCTACTTCGGAGGCTGAGGCAGAAGAATTGCCTAAGCCCAGGAGTTGGAGGTTGCTGGAGCGATTCCGCTGCACTCTACCTAGGGCGAAAAAGTGAGACTCTGTCTCTACAAAAATAAATAAATAAATAAATAAATAATAAACTGACTTAAGGTTCTTGCTAACATTTTGCTAGGCAGGCTAAAGACAAGATAGGGTCACAGGCACGGCTGAGTCAAAAAGTTAGAGGACCCTAAAGTTTGGTCAAGGTAGAATCTTTGTCTACACTTTGGGTCAGGTAAGTCTCTGTTGTGAGACCATTCTGTGCATTATAGGATGTTCAGCAGCATTGCTGGCCTCTGTTCACTGATTTCCATTAGAAAACACACACACACACAACTAAGCATGACAATCAAAAAGGTCACCAGAAAATGTCAATTACCCCATGGACACAAAATGAATGACCCCTGGTTGAGAACCACTACTTTATACAAAGGGGTTGGTTTATTCTCTGATCTTTTTTCTGTAAAGGATCAGAGAATAAATGTTTTAGGCTTTGCAATATATATATACTCTTTTTCCCTTATCTAAAAATGTAAAAACTGTTCTTAGGTAGTGGCCAGATTTGGTCCATGTGCCATAGTTTTGGGAACTTTAGACTAAATGCCACTTTGCAAATAGATATAGATGGTATATAAATAATATATTTTACAAAACATGGATTTATTACACTTAAAACGATTAGAATTTTAATACCCTTCTACCAATACTATTTTCTCAATTGAGAGATAACATAGTTAGTGACCGAATCATGTAGCATTCCACAGCATATTTTTACATTAGAAAGCTATGCTTATCCTCAAGTAGCTTGGACAAAACTACTCTAAATTTTTTTCACAAATCTGTCTTTTCTCTCTAAGCATAACTCAAACTTTTCACTCCAGGCCCTAGATCCCCAAATTCCCAGCTATGTATTGGAGTCTGGTTGGTTTCGTTGTCTTTTTTTAACTGATAATATTTAGGCTTTTATTTAACATATCTTTCATACTCTTAATTTAGCTACCATTCTGGAATATATCTCTAAAATTAATGTATTCCTGGATACAGGGTCTGTGAATATGAAATAGGTCACTAGGACATCTTATTTTCCTTAAGGGTCAGTTACATGAAAGCCTATAGGTGCCATGATCCTCTCGGCTTTTCCTTCTAAAAGTATATATACCTATATACTCATATACAGAGTGTCAATAAAGTTCATGTGCAATTTACTATGTTAAACTAGTTTAAATTGCTTACAAACTTTATGTACACCCAAGGGTTACCCCGGAAATGATGACAGGCTAAAATGGCCAGAGGACTACAAAGATATACCACAATTTGGCAACTGAATGAGAATTTAAGCTTTATCATGCTTTGGTTTTTACCAGCTACATCAACTAGCACAGCCAAAAAAAAAAAAAAAAAACCACAATAACAACAAAAACACACAAGGTTGGGTGCAGTGGTTCATGCCTGTAATCTAAGCTTTCTGGGAGGCTGGAGCAGGTGGATCTCTTGAGCTCAGGAGTTCAACACCAGTCTGAGCAAGAGCAAGACCCTGCCTCTACTAAAAATAGAAAAAATAGCCAGGCATTGTGGTGGGCACCTGTAGTCCTAGCTACTCAGGAGGCTAAGGCAAGAGAATCCCTTGAGTCCAGGAGTTTGAGGTTGCTGTGAGCTATGATGCCATAGCACTCTACCAAGGGTGACAAAATGAGATCCTACCTCAAAAAAAAAAAAAAAAAGCACACAATTTGTTTAGATTCCATTAGGCAAGGTTAAAATTACTAGGAAAAAGTGGAAAATATATGTCTAAATAAATGGCAGGAAAACGTGTCTAATATGCAAATAACAAACTTTGTAGTATATATTTGTTGTGGGCTTATTCTTCTTTGATTAAAACATCAACACTAAAATTTCAGCTTTGATGCTACTATCCTAACTAGCAAAGCAGCAGTTGATCACCAAAATAGTAGGCATATTCTTTATATTTAACAGAATTCATTTGTAAATCATGAAAAATACATAAGCATTGCAAAAAATATATAGAAAATATAAACGTAATAAAAATCACTCTTAGCACCAACATGAGAGATATATCAGTTTTAAAGCTTTAATCTTTCTTTCCAGTCTTATCTTTCTAATAATTTCATCATTTTATAAAATCAGAAGCATAATATATACCCATGTATATATACACATAATTCTGATTCTTGCTTTTTCCATTTAATATTATTACTATATCCTGAGCACTTTCCAAAGTTATCAAATTCTTCCCCCAAAGATCCATATATACTCCATATATATTAAACCTGTCTCTTACTGAACACTTTAGGTTTCAATTTTTTACTATTAAAAATACTATTCTTTAATGAATGACTTAAATACATAAAATTTTGTTGTAATTATTCACTTTTTAAGATAGATTTGTAGAAAAAAATTAACAAGAGGAGATTAAAGATATAGATTCTTTATTCCTTAGTATCTTTTGATAAGTATCCTAGTAATTACACACTACTAGCAGATTCTGGGGTACTGCTCGATGAGACCTTAACAAGGTATATTCTTAAGCCAACAACCCAAATATATAGAAAAAGTAATAAAGATTCATAAAGGTAATTATTTATAATTTTTAGGGGCCTATAATTAAATCCCATAAAATAGCCAAATGGATTGCTAATCTTATGTAAAGTGACTAAAGACAAAAATAAGGTAGCTTCCTTTTAAATCCACTAATATTTTTTAACTTATTACCTGCCATGAGTTATATTTAACATATGCCAGTTTTGAACTTGTGGCCTCCTGAGGGGTATATAACTCAGATGTCAATTAACCTATCTTGACCTAATAAAACACCATGGCCCTGAGGAAAAATATTTTTTTCAAGTGTGGCAGTCAATGTATTAAAAAACAAAGGTGCTGCCTTATTGATTTCCAGATTATTCTATAACACTTTCTATAAACAGAAATCATCCTAATCTATGGGACAGAGACTGCTAGTTACCACTCAGTATCTAGTCTCTCCTTCCTTATTAACAAAACTCCAATTCTGTAGAAAGTAACCAAGAACCAGGCAAAACACTCTATTTTCCTAACCTCTCTTGCAGGTAGAGGTGACCATGTGATAACATATGATCAATAAAAATAGGGGGATATCACTTGGAAGGCGTTTCAAGAAAGTTCCCTAACGAAGGTGGGGCAGTAAGCAGACTGTTGGGGGAGCTTCCTTATGCTTTTTTGATCTTTCCTTTCTCTTCTAAAATGAGGGCCTGCAGATGGCTAGAGTTGTGGGAGCTATCTTGAAAGGAGGATATGAGGGCAAAGTTATAGTACAGCACAGCAAGACAGAAGAAACCTTGATCCCTGATAACTGAGGAACCATTCTGCTATACTAAACCTAGAAAGCCTAGTTCCATAAGTACTTCACATAGAAGAAAAAGAATCCCCTAATTTGTTTAAGCCATAGATTTTGATGGTTGCTTATAGGTGAACCTAACCCTAATTGACATATCACCTACTAGAGTTACTGACAAAAGAAAGCAGCACACAAAACTGGCAGAAATCAGTTGGCTCATTAAAATACTCATTTACTCATATTTCACACAATATCTACTGACCATCTATGTTGAGCAATAGAAACCCAGACATAAATAAGATGCAGCTTACAGTCTTAAAGAGACAATTGAAGAAACAATTAAAACAAAATCTGAGGCTGGGTGCTGTGGCTTATGCCTCTAACTCTAGCACTCTGGGAGGCCAAGGCGGGAGGACGGCTTGAGCTCAGGAATTCAAGGACAGCCTGGGCAGAAGTGAAACCTCATCTCTACTAAAAACAGAAAAACTAACCAGCCTGTCATCTCAGGCCTGTCATCTCAGTTACTCAGAATGCTGAAGCAGTAAGATCACTTGGACCCAAGAGTTTGAGATGGTTATGAGCTAGAAGATGCCACTGCACTCTATCTTGGCAACCAACTGAGACTCTGTCTAAAAGAAAAAAAAAGCCACCAAATTTGATGAGTCACATGGTAGGCAAAGAATAGGATACCATGGCTGCAAATAAGAAAAGCATTTGCACCAAACTGTGGAAAGGTAAATGAGATGGATCAGAGAGGAGATTCCACACAATATGAAGTTTGAGAACTGAGAAAGGAGATGGTAGTGTTAGCCAGGCCAAAGGAGCAGTGAAGAAAGAGTATTCCAGGTAGGGGGAACAGCATACACAAAGGCCCAGAGGAAGGAGAAAAAACACGATATATTATAGGAAGTGAAAGTAGTTTACTGTGGCTGAAGCATGAAATTGGAGTGGGAGTGGACAGAATGTTCTTAAGGGCTGACAAAATTTTAGATGCTCTCTCTGGGCCAGAGTAGGCTCTTGGGTTTTTTATCGTTCTTTTATCACAATAAATAGAAATTAAAGACCAAAAGAAGGAAAGACTAATTAAAACATACCACTTCTCTTTCATTTTCTACCCCTTAAAACATTAGGTACTACCCAAGTATTATCTGTACTCTTCCAACTCTGCGTTATAGTGAGATTCTTCAATTGTCTGAACCATTCTGGTGCCCTGGTCCCCTCAACAATTAAGTAGATTAAAAAGAAGGGGTGCCCACACTAGAGAACTGATTGTGAAGAGGATAGGCTGGTGAATACAGAAGAGTCTCATAATAATCAGATTTACTATTGAGAATAACAGTATACTAGCTGTAATATAAAAAAATGAATGAGAAAAGGACACCAGTTAAAGTAGTTGAGGCAAGAGATAAAAGACACCTAAACCAGAACATTTACAATGGAATCTGAAGTAGAAGTGTGGCTTGTATGAGGTCCTGGGTTCGTTCCCCAGCATCGCCACCAAAAAAAAAACAACAACAACAAAATAGAAGTGTGGTTTTCAGTCTGGGCACTGTCATTCATACCTATAATCTTAGCATTCTGGGAGGCCAAGGCAGGTGGATCACCGGAGCTCAGGAGTTCAAGGCCAGCCTGAGCAAGATTGAGACACCCATCTCTACTAAAAACAGAAAAAAACTAGCCGAGAATTGTGGTGGGCATCTGTAGTCCCAGCTACTTAGAAGGCTGACAGAAGAGGATTGCCTGAGCCCAAAAGTTTGAAATTGCTGTGAGGTATGATACCACAACACTCTACCCAGGGTAACAGAGTGAGATTCTGACTCAAAAAAAAAAAAAAAAGTGTGGTTTTCTGAGAGATCTGGTAGGTAGACTCAAGAGTCCCCAGTAGCTATGCAGGGAGGAAGAAGATGAAGTAGGGCAATCCTAGACTTCTGGCTTGAGCTACCAAGAAAGGAAGGCAACAAAGAGCAGTGATCAGGACTACGTGATCTGGAACCAGACAGCTTGGATTAAATTCCATCTCTACCAATTAACAGTTGTATCATCTTGCAAAAATTTCATACACTGTATGTACTTCAGTTTCTTATTTGTATAATGAGAAAAATTATGGAATCTATCTGAAAGGGTTTTATAAGGAGTTGCATGAAAGGTCTTAGAAATAGTGCCTGGCACATAGAAAACACCTAATAAACATTACCTACATTTGGTTGATGGTTGACAATGATGCTATTCATGAAGACAGGGAACACAAAAGGAGGCACAGATCTCAGGGCAGAACGAGAAGTTCATTTTCAGATATGTTAACCCACCTGACTATGGGTTGATACTAACAGTAGCTGATACAGGGCTCACGCCCCGGGTAGCGCTGTGAGAGTGAGGTTACTTTATAGAGGGTGATGTTAAGGTGACATCTGAGCAAAGATCTGGCAGATACAAAGAAGCAGGCTCTGAGGGAAGAATGTGTAGGTGAGAAGGGAGGGGAAAAAAGCTCCTACATCTAAGAAGAAAAAAAGACTGAGAAGGAGACAAGAGGATGACTCACAAACAAGAATTCTAAAAAGGATGTACCGCTGAAACCAAAGACAAAATCAAACACATGAATGGCACTGAGAAAAGAAACATACTATCATTCATAGAGAACAAGCTTAGAGACTCCAAATAAAGGGTAGCGACAAAAAGACAGTAAGAAGTGACATTCCGTAGGACCAGTGTTTTAAAGTTTACCATGTCTATGAGTTACCTGGAAGAACTGCATAATGAAATCTCCAAGTTTGTGTGGGTTAGAAAGATCTTTTAGTGAGTGAACTGCTTTACCAAGAAGGGTGAGTCTCAGAAAAATATCATATAGAATAGGTAAGAAGAAAGAATCATACATATTTTTCAAGGAAAGAAATCAGAACATAATATGGCTTCAATGAAAAATAATTCAAGCTGAATTTTACAAGTAAATTTCTGGCCCTAAGTTTTAAGTTATTAAACCCAGAAAAGCCATTTTAAATCACAGCAATTCAAAGCTTAAAGGAAACCAAGAGAACATCTTGTCCAGATCATAGACAGGAGAACTATTTTGGAGAGCTTGATGAAATACACATAAACTGAGTCATCCAAGACCTATGAATCAAAATCTCATGCATAAAGTCAGCAGGAGAAATGCACTGCTTCTTGAAATTCTTTTCAAAAGCTCACAGGACTATTCGTGTGCACACAAAGTTTGAGAAACACTACTCTATCTGCTCAAGAGACCAAGGGCTAGAGAAAACAATTGATTTGAACCATAGCACATAATTAATAAGTGTGTGTAGAGCAGTTTGAACTTGTATTATAAATGCATCAGAATTATCAGAAGAGCTTGTTACATAGAAACATCTGAGCTCCACCCTCAGAGTTTTCAATTCAGCCAAGAATTGACATTTTTAACAAGTTCTCAGGTGAGATTGATGCTATTCATCTGTGAAGCAAACTTTTTGAGAAGCCCTAATCTGGACTAGAGTTCTTAGAGACTTTCCTCTGAGTACTTCAGTTCAGTAAACCCTGTATGCCTAAAGATAAGACATGGTGTTTCAGAAATGATAATAAAATAATAAATGAATAATAATACAAATGAAACATAAACACAAATTATATACATTTATTCTGAGTCATTCTTATCAATAAGAACAGATATAAAACCTGGAAAAGATCTAAATGAAGTTAGAGTGAAATTATAAGGGTCATGTGAAGAGAAAAAAATGGCTGAAGAAATAAAAAGACTAAATTCACACAAGAAGATAGAGATGGACTATGATTTAAAAATCTTTAAAATTATGAAAAAATGTGTGCAAAATGAACAAATTTAAGATTCATGGCATTATGCAGCTGGTCTGATTATTTGACCATAACAAGTTGTTCTTTAGGTATCTGTCTGTCTTACATAATTACTCAGACAATCTAGTCTCAAATCAGTCTTGAAGCTAGATTTTTATTTAAAACTACCTTTGAAAATGTCTTCCAACTGGTCTGATATGAAGCCTGGGAAGACACAGAGAAACATTCTCACTCACCAACCCAAATCTTCATGACTAGACATTCCCAGCATTACACTGGAAAGGACAGCATTCTAAGGCTGCTATATAACTGCTATTCTTTTCTCAGATAGACAGCTCTTAACCCTGAAATAGTATATTCAAATATACAATTCACTCAACAGCTCAGAATATCTGTAATTGCCTCTATCTGCCCGCTATTTGTCTGACTGTTCTGAGAACACATCCAAAATTCATAAAGGATGAATTCCACTGACAGTATTTCCTCAGGACTATCATACACGTTTTATATCATACTGTCTTCAACCCTAGAGAGATCACTTTCACACCCCTTTTTGCTATCATTTCCTCTGAAGGAAGTAATACTCCTAAGTGTTGGAGGCTTTCACTATCAAATTAGTCCTGTAACTATAAAAGCTGCTCCCTCTATCTTCTTAGTATCGAGCCCAGGCTTTCTCCTTAGTTACATGTTTGCTTTTATAATCTATATACCACAGCACACTCCTGCCTATCTTAAAACAATCTCACATTTAAGGCACAATATTTGGTTTTTGACCTTTTCAAAACCGATATAAATATCTTCCATAAACACACCTACTGCTTTCTGGACCTAAGAGGCAAGAACAGGTTCTCCAACAACTTTTGCTATACAGACAGGTCACTGGTTCGAAAAGACTTTTCCCATGATTCATTAGTGGCTATTTTTTACAAAAGTATTGATTTTGCTTAGGACATTAAAATTAAAGCTCCCTAAAATCTGAGAGGACTTCTCATTGGTCAGAGTTAACTTGGAAAAGCCCTAAAACACACACACACACACCTTAAGAT